>NC_038256.2:39438050-39522369 GCF_000004515.6 Glycine max | reverse complement strand
GAGTGCTTCCGGAAGTGTTTTCCGGAAACACTTCTTCCGGAATAGGCCTCAGTAACTTCCGGAAGACCTTCTTCCGGAATGTTAAATTATTAGCATTTTTTTTTTCTATTTTATAATTTTTATATATATATATATATATATATATATATATATATATGTGTGTGTGTATATATATATTTCTGTTAGTTAATAATGGATTAATGGATTATTTGTTTAATTAGGTATAATGGTATAATATTAAATGATTTAGGTAACTTAAATGTATAATGGTACAAAAATGTTTTATTAGTTGTTTATTATAGTGATAAGTTTAGTTTAAGTAAATAATGTAGTTATAAATTTAGAATATATTTGTATTAGTTGTTAGTTAATAAGTAGTCAATTTATCGATGTGGTTATATGATAATTTTAATATAGTCGTGTATGATGCATATGTGCTATTAATATGTTTGTTATTTAAGGTGTAGTAAATTTTTGGATGTGGTTATATGATAATTTGAATGTACTTGTGTATGATGCATATGTCCTTAAGATGGACGAAGATCAATGGAGGTATGACTTTGCGATGTCACCAGAAGTTCATATGGATTATGATTATGATAATCAAGAAGAATGTGGAGTGAATGAACCACATGTCGATTGTTCAAATGCTTTTAATACATCTCAGGTAATCATAGATAATTTGAGTCATTGGTTGAATTGATGGTTTGTATGAAAATTAATATGTTACGGTTGCGTTGTAGGTATTCGCTACTCGAGATGATGTTTTGCAATGGGCTCGAACAGTTACCCATGAAAATGGATTTGTTGCAGTGGTTATGAGATCTGACACAGAGACCGGTAGCAGAGGAAGAAGTTCATTTGTGTTAATTGGGTGTGAAAGGAGTGGTATGTACAAGTGTAGAAATAAAGAATTCGTTAGAAAAGACACCGGGAGTAGGAAATGTGGTTGTCCCTTCAGGTTTCGTGGGAAACCAGTGCGTGGAGGGGAAGGTTGGATGGTGAAGTTGATCTGTGGGATTCATAATCATGAATTGGCGAAGTCCTTAGTTGGACATCCATACGCCGGACGATTGACTGAGGAAGAAAAGAAAATTATTACTGATATGACAAAGTCGATGGTGAAACCGAAAAACATCTTGCTAACGTTGAAGGAACACAATGCCGACAGTTACACCACGATAAAGCAAATTTACAATGCAAGAAGTGCATATCGTTCTTCAATAAGAGGAGCTGATACCGAAATGCAGCATCTGATGAAGCTTCTCGAACGTGATCAATACATTCATTGGCATAGATTGAAGGATGAAGTTGTGGTGCGTGATCTGTTTTGGTGTCACCCAGATGCAGTAAAGTTATGCAATGCATGTCATCTGGTGTTTTTTATAGACAGTACCTACAAAACAAACAGGTGCAGACTCCCACTACTTGACTTTGTTGGAGTGACACCAACGGCGATGACATTCTCTGCTGGGTTTGCATATCTGGAGGCTGAGCGTGTTAATAATATTGTATGGGCTTTGGAACAATTTCGAGGCCTATTTTTAAGACACGATCGCCTCCCTCTTGTTATTGTCACTGACAGAGACCTAGCACTGATGAATGCAGTGAAAACTGTGTTTCCCGAGTCTACTAATTTGTTGTGCAGGTTTCATATTGATAAGAATGTGAAGGTGAAGTGAAAATCTTTAATCGGGGAAAAAAATGTGTGGGACTATGTAATGGATAGCTGGGGTACTTTGGTTGATTGTCCGTCCGAATACGAGTTCCATGAGTCACATCAGAAGTTTCAAGTTGCTTGTTCGCCTTGGCCGATGTTCGTTGACTATGTTAACGACACATGGATTATCCCCCACAAGGAAAAATTTATTACAGCATGGACGAATAAGGTCATGCACCTAGGCAACACAACAACAAACAGGTATTAACAACTGATTTTATTTGTTAGTAACGATTAATATTAAATGGTATTTAATTGTTGTATATTTTCATGTTTGTTGTGTATTTTAAATGTAGGGTTGAATCAGCTCATTGGACTCTCAAAAGAATACTACAAAATAGCGTTGAAGACCTATGTAGTGTTTGGGATGCCATGAACAACATGATCATGCTGCAACACGTCGAAATTAAAGCATCCTTTGAAACCAGTACGCATGTGGTTGGCCATGTATATAAAAAAACCTTATACAAGAGGCTTATTGGGATGGTTTCGAGGGATGCTTTAAATTAGATTGCTTCTGAGATTGACCGTCTACGTTATCTCGGCAACAATCTCTCTTCTTGTGGTTGTGTGATGAGAAGCACGCACGGGCTTCCTTATGCATGTGAGCTTTCTAGGTATACTGCTAGCAGCATCCCATTGGAGTCAGTCCATCTTTTTTGGAGGAGACTTTGCTTTTCAGACCAAGGGTTATGTGAGACGGAAGTCATCATCAAGGAAGAAATAGAGGTCATATCTAAAAGGTTTGATGAACTTGATGTGGCTGGCAAAGTAAATCTGAAGAGTAAACTTCGAGAAATCAC
Source organism: Glycine max (assembly GCF_000004515.6). NCBI lineage: Eukaryota > Viridiplantae > Streptophyta > Magnoliopsida > Fabales > Fabaceae > Glycine > Glycine max. The sequence continues at coordinate 39,519,846 of NC_038256.2, read as the reverse complement.
ATACCCTGATCATAACTCTATGTGCCCTCCTCCGTCAAAGGTGAACACTAAAGGTGCACCGAAGAAACCGATGAAAAGAAGTCAAACATCCACAAAGCGTGATCTGTCTTACTGGGAGTATGTTGATGCTTTTCATTCTGTTCAAAGCAGCAACTCTCCAGTGAAACGAAGTGCATCATGTTCTTAACCGCGTCAGCCAACAAGGATCATCCCGATGTTGGATCAATTTGCGTCATTCTTTCAAGGTTTCATTCGTGACATTGTGGATGTGAAAGCGGACGGTAACTGTGGATATCGGTCCATTGGCGCTTTATTAGGTATGGGGGAAGATTCGTGGCCGTTAGTGCGTAATGAATTGCTTAAAGAACTTGGTAGGTGGTCGCATGAGTACATGAACCTCTTCGGTGGCACAGAGAGATTTGAACAATTAAAGTTGTCCCTACTTGTTGATGGCTTTTCAAAGGTATGTTTTTAGGTTAATTTTTTTTAATAACAATGTTTAAATTACTTACATGTGTATGTTTGGTTCATTCAGGTTAGTGTGGACAAGTGGATGGATATAACAGACATGGGATATGTGATTGCTTCACGGTATAACGTAATCCTTGTATCGTTGTCCCAACAATAAAGCATGACATTTTTTCCTTTTAGATATCAACCACCACCTGACTCTTCTGGCCACCGCATCATATGTGTCGGTCACATGTTTGGAAATCATTTTGTTCAGGTACATTGAATATAGTTAGTGTAACAATTATGCAATGACTTCGCTGGTTCATTTGGCACGATCAACGCATGATATAATGTTTGTTCATGTACAACAGGTTTATTTGAAAGACCATTGTCCGTTGCCGCCTCCAGCGCTGTTGTGGTCAACCAATTGTTATTCTCAGGCAAAGCAATGGGCAATTCCATATATTAGTAGAATGCAGCAATACACAAGCTTGATGTCATTCAAAACACACTATGTAGACCTAAATGAAGACTAAACATGCATTGTTTATTTAATTGTATTCATTATGCGATATAATTTGTTGTAACCCGTTACTAACCAATTAATATTATCAACTACTCGTTTGGTTAAGAAATGAAATTGTTGGTCCAACAAAAATCATTTACGCGTGCAGCATACATCATTGTCATAATTGACAACACATAATGACATGCATGCGTATTACAGTTTGAGCGTGACAACACATTGGCTGACTTCAGTACACATTTTGAAACTAGCAGTCGCTCGACAACACATTGGTTGACTTGACTACACATTAGCGACAACACATTGGCTGACTTGACTACACATTTACGCGTGTCTATTTTTTTGTAAACAAAGTTAAACAAAGGCTCGGTCACAACCATCTATATATATGGCAGACTAGGCTACTAAATCACACATTATCTTGCTTTCAAATAATCTCCCAACTGATACACAAACTATGGCATTTCTAGGAGAAACTAGCAGTCAGACGATTGTCAACTCAAGGTTGGCTTTCATTTATCCAAATGGATCGATTATTCACAATGATACTGGGGTTTACTTCCAAACTTCAACTCCGATGCCCATTCGAGTACCAAATAGGTGTGATTTTGCAAGCCTAAAAACCAGAATACACAATACCCTTCAGCTATCCGACAAACAATTTTTGGATGAAATTCACTACCGGAAGCCATTCACCGATACAGGTAACCAAATTCGCTTTGAGTGTGTCAAATTGATAAATGATGACGATGTCAACACAATGTTAATGTGTAATGATCAATTTTCTTGTGTTGGTCCGATTGAGTTATTATACACCGTTGGAAGAACACCAGATGGAATAATAAACTTACTTGAACGCACTATGCCTCGTATTCATGACGCGATCCTGTATTACAACGGCAAATGGAACATGCCACCGCAGAACAAATTTGTTGGATGCGCGTTCACAGGAAAAAATCCTAAGAAATTTCAAATTCCTTCAACATGTACCATCGATGAACTGAAGAATTTAATCAAGCAAGTTGCACCTAAAGGGATTTCCCCTCTTGGAATTCACGAATCACAAACGGTAAGACGATTGTTTTTCCGCCAACCAGCTCAATTTGAGTATTCAGATACGGTTATAAAATATGAAATAAATGAGCTGATCACCAACGAAGAACTGCTGAAGGTGTTAGTACAATCTAACTACTGGAAAAAATATGGACCAATAGAAATTTTAGTTGTCTTTACTAAATATGTTGAAGACGAGGTCAGTGGGACGTCGCTAAACAACTGAATGTGATGTTTAATTTTTTGTTTTTTCGTTGATGTAACCTTTATATGTTTAGGGGGTGTTTAATTCCCATAATAAAGTTGAATGTGTTGTTTCAGTGGTACAAAAAATTAATTGTTAAAAGGGTTCATTTCGTATTTTTTTGGATTTTGAGGCTTTGTTTTGACGTGTTAGTTGGAGGAACCGGGGAACGGGACTATTTTTTTTGGGTTCTTTGACGTCCAAACATGAGAAATGACCGCCCTCCATTGTCTCAGGGCACTGGCACACCCACGCAAAAAAATCCCAAACATGGATACTTGAACATGGAAAAAGGGTTCATTTCGTATTATTTTGGATTTTGAGGCTTTGTTTTGACGTGTTAGTTAACGGAACCGGGGAACGAGACTATTTTTTTTGGGTTCTTTGACGTCCAAACATGAGAAATGGCCGCCCTCCATTGTCTCAGGACACTGGCACACACACGCAAAAAAATCCCAAACATGGGTACTTGAACATGGAAAAAGGGTTCATTTATGTAATTCTTACAAACAAAACTCATGATTCTAAAAACTTATGTTTTTTATGTAATTCTTACAAACATGGAAAAATGGTTCATTTATGTAATTCTTACAAACATGGGTACTTGAACATGGAAAAATGGTTCACTTATGAATTATTAATCATTTTAAAAACTTTTATTTTTTATGTAATTCTTACAAACAAAACTCATGATTCGAGGTTCCCTTTTTTAAAAAATAAATTTAAAACAACCGTAAACTTCGCTTAAGGACCACAAACAATCAGAATAACAAACTATATTATAAAATAATAAACTGTGCAAAACACGTCAACTATATTAAACAAAAACTGTAATAATTATAAATATTCATGTCAACTACAACACAACAAAATAAATACAATGATCAATGGTCCGTGCGGCGTCTCTGACGAGCCCTGACCGTCCCATCAACACTGGGTCCCCCTCTCGCGATCGTCAGACAGTCCTGCATAATGTCATATAACTCTGTCCCTGCAGTGACTATCCTAAGGTTGAGCACATGCTCCAACCTCTGTGCAATCGCCTCATATCCCTCGTAATCATCCTGTCAAAGTCAGTAAAAACATTTATTATGAAATTCAAAATAAACAACAACTTATAAAACATTAAACGCGTAAATAATCTTACCACATATGGAGGGGGGTCAAATGCCACTGGAACCTGGGGGCTGGGCGTCTGTATGTAGTCCTCAAGGTCTGCAGCTGGTGCATCCCTCTGCTGGTCAGCTGCCTGGGTCGGTGTCATGAAAGGATGAGATATGCGGAAAAACCACTCAATGTAATCCGCAGATACCTGCCCAGGCACTAGACAAGGCTGACCCGCAGGTAGTAAGTGATCCGCAAACTCCATCCACCTGTCATCTATCTGATCGTGTGACAATCGTGCACTAACAGGCGACGGAGGGATGCTCTGGATGTAATCGAACTGACGTACCACCCTCTCCGATCGAACTGTGACGATCATATGACCCTATCTGAGCTGACCCCGGAACGATGAAATCTCCTGAAACGCCCTAACACCTCGATGCTCCGTGTACGGCAACCAGGACACATCTGTGACGGTCAAACCATCACAGCGTGCCCTGTAGGGTGCTCCTGTGATGCCCTTCATGTGCGCCTTCGACGTCAACCACCGGGAAGCACGTGGGGACGTCTCCTGGTATGTATCGTCAGTCAAGCACTGATGCACACTAGGGAAGTGCTCATAGATCCAGCACTACACAATAATTGAGGTTAACATAACATAAAAACATGTTTAAATCATAACTGAACCTAACATATTAATAAACACAAAATTTACCTGAAGTAGCGTCAAGTACCCCGCAAGCTGTCGGGTGGTGGTCCTACAAGCCTTATCTAACTGGTCATACATATGAACCAGCGCGGCAACCCCCCAAGCGTAACCACCACTATGAGCGAGGTCCCGGAAAGCGTCAAGGTGGACCACATGCACGTATGTTGCACTCTTATTAGCAAAAAGAGTGCAACCAAAAAGGTGCAGCAAATAAGCGCGAGCTGCGACAATCCACCGCCGGGCCTGACATCTGGTCTCATAAATGTCACGAACCCATCCTAATCGTACATATGCTCCACGTGTGAGTGCTGTCTCGGCTCTGGCCTCCTCCTTAGACACTTCCAGCAACTCCGTAAGCAAGAATCTGGCCTCCTCCGTAGAAAGAGCGTGGAAACTGTGCAAGGCGCCAGTGATGGGCAAATGTAGGATGGACGACACATCATCCAATGTGATCGTCAGCTCTCCTACAGGAAGGTGGAAGGTGCTAGTCTCACTGTGCCACCTCTCCACAAATACGGATATAAGTCCAGGATCACCAGTAATAACTGAACAATCTATCAGTGGACTTAATCCTGTGGCAGCCACCAGGCCTTCAATCTCAGGCACTGGCCTCCCAATCAGTGTCACCTTCCTCCCATGTAACACTAACTTCAAATCAGGACGTTCTTGATTTGAAGTACAAATTATACAATTATTAAAAAAAACTAATCATAAACAAATAAATAAACAATGACAAATAATTAACAAATTAAAATACCTGTCCACTCCACACGACATGTGCAACATGCTCGGCAAATGATGTGAGCACTGACGGGTCTCGTGGACCACCAGGGAATCCCTCTGCAGCATCATCACCATCTGACCCCTCACCACTATTAGCACCCTGTGCGTCCACACGCATCTCAGGTGCCTCCGTATGCTGCTCAGGGACATCATCAGTCATGTCAGCGACGTCCTCAGCCATATCACGTCCCTCCGTAGTCATCTGATGAACGCGTAGTCTACGGGCTGAGGCAGTAGGCCTACGCCTCTCAGGAACATCGTCAGCATCATCGTCAGCAGGTCTATCTCTGCCTACAACTCTACCTATGGCACGACCTAAACCTCGTGTTCTGGCCATGATCTGTAAATCATGTCGAACACGTATTTCTTTCGGTCAAAATATACACAATTTTCTTTATAAAAAAACAACTTTATTTATAAACAAATAAGACTAACTTGAATCAAATTATTTTAAAACATACACAACCTAATTTTAAAAAAAAAATTAAACAACTTCATTTATAAAAAAAAACACAACTAAATTATTTAGTAAACATCCACAAGTTAATTTTTTTTAAAAAAAATAAACAACTTCAATTATTTATAAAAGAAACACAACTAATATAAAAATAATTCATTACTAAACATCCACAACTTAATTTTAAAAAAAATTAAACAAATATTTATAAAAAAAACACAACTAATATAAAAATAATTCATTACTAAACATCCACAACTTAATTTTAAAAAAAATTAAACAAACTTCATTTATAAAAAAAAAAACACAACTAATGTAAAAAAAAAATTAATTAGTAAACATCCAACTCTTAATTTAAAAAAAAAATAAGAAACTTCATTTCTAAAAAAAAAAACACAACTAAATTACTTAGTAAACATCCACAAGTTATTTTTTTAAAAAAAAAATAAACAACTTCAATTATTTATAAAAAAAACACAACTAATATAAAAATAATTCATTACTAAACATCCACAACTTAATTTAAAAAAAAAATTAAACAAACTTCATTTATAAAAAAAAAACACAACTAATGTAAAAAAAATTAATTAGCAAACATCCAACTCTTAATTTAAAAAAAAAAATAAGAAACTTCATTTCTAAAAAAAAACACAACTAAATTACTTAGTAAACATCCACATGTTAATTTTTTTTTAAAAAAAAATAAAAAATAACAACTTCATTTATAATAAAAAAACAACTAATATAAAAATAATTCATTACTAAACATCCACAACTTAATTTAAAAAAAAAAAATAAACAACTTCATTTATAAAAAAAAAATACTTCATTTATAATCAAATAAACAACTTTATTGATAATAAAATAAAAAAATTTATTTACAGACAAAAAAAAAACAACTACTTTCAAAATATATAATTAGTAAACATACACAACTAAAATTATATATACAAATAAAACAATAATAGGAAAAAAATATTTCCAAACATACACAACTTTATTTATACAAATAAACTACTTCATTTATAAAATAATACATAAGTAATTTTAAATTTAATAATTAGTAAATTAGTCAACTAAAATGATATAAAAAATAAACTAAAACAATTAACAAAAACAATTAACAAAAAAAATATTTTTTTTTTAAAAAAAAAATTTGAAAACTACTTCCGGAAGAATTACTTCTTCCGGAACAATTCCGGAAGAAGGCTCTTCCGGAAAGTGCTTCCGGAACCACTGAAAGGTCATCCGGAAGAACCCTCTTCCGGAATGTTTCCGGAACAAGTACATCTTCCGAAAACATTCCGAAAGAGGTGTTTCGAGAGTTTTCCGAAAGATCTGTTCTTCCAGAAGTCGTTTCATTACCTACGGAAGAACCCTTCTTCCGGAAATCTTCCGGAAGATCTTCTTTCGGAAGGCTCATCGTCACCAAGCTTCCGCCATTTTTTCCGGCGTCCTCTACCCTAAGGTTCATCTACCCTAAGGTTCAACTAACCTACCCTAAATGCTACACATACAGTGCAAAACAAAAGGAAAGCTAAGAAGAAAAGAAGGCCACCTACCTCGAATGCAAATGGAAGACAAGTCTCGCAGAGAAGATGAAGCCGGAGAAGCCTCGCGGAGAAGAAGAGAAGAAGACAGAATGCTTTTTCGCGAAAGAGAGAAGAGAGGAGAAAAGCTTTTTCGCGGAAGAGAGAAGACAGAATGCTTCCGAAAGAGGGATAAAGTTTTTTATGTTTTTAAATGAAGGGCAAAATTGACCTTTCAATAAATTGCTGGGTGCACCAACAATATTGCTGGGTGCACCTAGCAACTCCCTACTTCTTGTGGGTAATTATATTTAACTATTGTTTTCAACTGTTGCAAAGTGCTATCCACACAGCATTGGTTCTGTCCCTTACCTTACCTTTATCGCCCCTCGGGCGTCAAGGCAAATGGGTGTTGAAGATAAAATATGATTCATTCGTTCTTCATCCCCTAACTACGATTAATTGACTGCGTGAATACGGTAAATTTTAAACTGAAGAAAATCCTAGTCCACAGTTCAACCTTATGGTCTGAACTATTTTAAGTACAACTCTAAACAAGGTTCATGCGGTTAATTTGAGTTTAAAGCAGGTTGAATTCTGCAGTACATTTCACATATTCTTATTTAAAGTCACAAATATTTGACTTTAAAAAATTACCATAAAATTTAATTGACACTATCAAAATAAAATTCAAACAATATATAGCATCATAATGGGCTAGTTTGTTTAAATTTTAAAAAGGTATTTTTAAAAATAATATTTTTGAAGAAGCAGGTGGGATTTATTTCTTAAAAAACATTTTTTTTGGTTTTTTAAGGAAAAATAGTTTGAATAAACACATAAAAAAATTAAAAAACTACTTATTTTATTAAAAATAAACTTAAACAAATGGGTCAATCGGCTGGAAAAAAAAGGATTGTATATATAAAAAAAAGGTGATACACAGTAAGTAGTAGTAGGCACTAGAGCAGGCCCCAGTCAGAAAAATGGAGGTATCAAAATTTAAATTTGCTCTAACATCTCTTCCGTACAATTTCCTGGGGGCATCAATTTCCAGGGTGCATAATTTTAATTACGTGCAATAAGATTACATGTAATCTTTAGGCACAATGGAATGTTGCTTCATATTGAGCGTAGCCAATGAAAGATGATCAAGCGTCAAAATCTCGCAATCAATTCACAACACAAACCACACGGGGTAGCTGGGTTTTAGATGACAACTAATTAGTGCATTTAAGGATCATAATATCACAACGCCCCAGCAGCAAATAAAGCTATGTTTCCATCCTTTGAATGCGAACGTTCAACTTGTTGCTCATTCTATGGTCCACATAAAAGACATGACACAACACAAGACTTTTAAACTAGGGGCAATCATCAACCACTCAAGACCATTTTGCTGCATATGGAAACTTGCTGCCCCTTCCAAGGATTACTATTGACCAGCAACAACATGTCAGAGTGGAAGAAAAGCATTAATCCTCTCTTCTGAAGTTGGAAAAATTTTTCAACAAGGTTAGTGAATACTGAATAGTGATGGTTCCAAACTACTCACAACCTTTCATCTTTGTCTAGTGGGACATATTTTCATTTTGTTGTACCTGTGAAACCATCTACTCAAAATCAAATCTACCACACTTCTTCAATTTGTGACGTCGTGATTGCTATGCTATGACTTCAAAAACAGTTACTCATTAAACAAATCCACCATAAACAACTGTCAAGGTTGGTCCAACTTAAAGAATGTACTAAGTGTAAAGTTTGCTTCTCAAGAGGATAACTCAAAGGGATTTATTTACACACGCATTCCTTCTCTCCCCCAAAATAAAGAATCAAAGCTAACCAAGTTTTAATTCTATTTTTTCCCACCAAGTTATACTAAAATTTGGAAAACCCAAATGTTAATTTTAAAAAAGGAAACCCAAAAAAGAAGTTACACTAAGATTTAATTATTTTATGGATAAATAGTCAATTATTTATATTTGAAAGTATGAGACACTTATCAATTGATCATTGCAAGATGAAAAATTTTAAATTTAATCCTTAAATATGAAAAAAAAAAAAATGCCACAAACTATTCAATTATCCAACACAATGCAGCCTTTAAGTAAGAAACTGATGCTTTTCTTCGAAATCAAATGAACTAGATTCACTTAAAGTAGACTCAATGTTATACTATACTTCTACTTTTTTGGGAACTTCAATGTCACAAACAGCTAACTATGTTTCCTGATCATTAGTCACGTTGCTAATTCACCAACCCCTCAAACATTTTTTACATCATCAATGCCAAAAACTGCATATCGATCTCTTAATATATCAAGTTGCACATCACAAACACTAGTGGGTACTTGGTAGGAATTAAAATAGGCAGGTAGGAAATGTATTTGAATTTTGAAGGGAAAGTAAGACCATATTCATTGCCATTTTCCAGCCTCGATCTCATACCGAACACACACACCATATCATTCAAGAGTGTATGAGTCTGCTACTAGTGAGTTCATCAGATGACAGCTTTATATGCTAGTTGAATCAATTTTATTATCTCGATCGGTTGGCAAATAAAGAAAGATGAATTTGTGTCAACTTGCGACGGAAATAAATTTCAACCAATCTGGAAGATCGATCGATCGATTTAAACAAGAAAAAACAAAATCCATTGATATGAATGAACAAGTGAAATAAACCCTTGTTTTTAATTGACCAACAGTTAATATTTAACTAGTTAATAGCTTGAACAGTTGATTTAGTAAATGATCAGAAAGGTTGCTTGTGGTACATATCTTCCACCCAAAATATTTCAGACAATAATATTCTTTTTGCATGAAATTCAAGATATAATTCGAAGAATTCAAATAATAAACTTACAGATGTGTTCTGTATTAAGAATGTACAATACGTAACAATAACCACAGTGTTGATAAGTTGTAACTGCTGCACTGAACCAGCAAAACCAAACAGCTACCTCTTGCCACCACGACTGTATGAAACAAAGCAATATTTTAAGCATTGAAATTAATTACCATTTCTTTCTACTCAGGAATTTTGACCTTTCCCAGCTTTAAAAAAATAAAATAAAAATCATAGTAAATTTTGGGATGAAATATATGTCGTTTACTTAATTGGTACAAGCAACATAGTCCACAATCACAAGAAAGAGAAATTTAAAAATTACACCAATTTTGGGATAGTCAATGAAATCCTACAAATCAAGTGCACAGACCGATAGAGCTTAGAAGAAAAATTAAAAGCAAGGATTAATTAAATTAAATCATTGAGACACTAAATTGCACGCGGTAATCCAATGGGATCTGCTTATAGGCACTGTATGTTCTGGATTATTAAAGTGACTTTTGTGTTTAGAGACATGAGGTTGATGATTTAGAAATTTGAAGAAACAATATTAGTATTTTGGGTTTGCTGCTATGCTTGGTAGGGTTTTTTTTTTTTTTAAATCAAAATGGTTTAAAAATGAAAATTAATTATCATTCTTATTGGTCAACAAAATATTTATTAAAATAGATGATTTTTGTCACATAGGAATATACTTGGTTTATCCTGTAGCAAAAAATGCAACCAATCCTGGTATGTCCTATCCTACCTTTTTAAGTACATATTTATTCAATTTAGCGTTGATTAAGTTGATGCAAAATATAAAAAAATTATAACAATATTTCAATTATTGTTTAACCTTTTACTGTATAATTGTATTTCATTGTAAATTTTATAATTATAATATACTCTTCATTCTTCACTTATATTTTATAATCTTAACTTGAACTTATAATTAACAAAGTCCATAGGAATAAAAATATAATATTGGTGAGTTTATTTTATTTTAAAAAAAATTGTGGTTTCTATTAATAAAATAAGTGATTTCTTTTTTTCGGTTTTATAATCTAAAATATGTATTTTGAATTGACTTGACAGATACTAAATTAAATAAAAATGTATCTATAAATTTAATTATTAAACATGGCTTGTTCGAGAGAATTATGGATATAGCGAAAAACCCATAAGAAAGAAGGAAAATTGCATATTTACTCCCGTGCAGGTATAAAAATTATGGATATAGAAAAAAAAAATGCTAGTAGGGTGACGAGAGAATTCAATCTACCAAAGATGAAAATTATTAAGTATTGGATTGTTTACCTTCAATTCAATTTATAGAAGTAAAAGAAATTAACATATTTTATAAATATTTCGAGTCTAAAAGTTTTCTTTATCTTAATATTGAAGCATCATTCTATCGTCCTCAAATTTTGACTCATGAAAATGAAATACTTCCCCTTGACTAGAATAATTCTTAGACAAAATACTCCCATTTACCTATCGAAATCGACATTCATTCTAATTCTATTTAATATTTTCCCAGTTATATATATATAAAGTACATAAATGTCTATAGCAGCACATACGTTATGATTTGACATATTGTCCATACTACCATATAATTTTATCGTAATGTTTATATTATTGATTATAGATTTTTATACGGAATTGAATAGATATTGGTTCTCTTTTGCATTAACCTACCTGATATACCCGTCAAAATAAAGCCTAAATATTTAGGTAATAAGTAAGAGTTTACTAATCATCCAGTAGACTTTCTATATGTAATAATTGTACGACTTTAATCAATTTTTGAATTTTTTTCTAAATGAAAATATTAGGAGCTCAACTTTTAGAGAAAAAACAATTACTATAAAGTATCTTTCATGAATTTATATAAAAGAAAGAAAATGATATCCCCGTTTAGATTTATAAATAAATTTCAAATTCAGTTTTCGTATACCCAATACATATCCAAATTAATTATAGATTATTGTCACAACCAGCTACCCCCCTCCCCCTCCAAAAAAGAAAAGTCATTCTTGAGCCAAAATATAAAAAGACTACTAAAATATGAAAAATGCATAATTCCAAAATACATTAGTTCAGCAATTTGCAACTGTATCGGATGGATGGGCACTAGTAATAATTTAAGTAGTAACACACGCACATTTGTTTTTTTTTTTTCTGTCATCTTATCTAAACAAGAGCACTGAGACTAACTCGCAGGTCAACGAGTCAATACCCGAACCACTATGAGCAGAGAAAAGCTGCATGCAAATGCAAACAGCACAATTCAAGTTCCTCCATCGCGGTTCGTTCTTGACTCGAAACCTTCCTTACGCGACCCTTTCTGCCTCAGCCTCTTCCACTACTCTATATAATTATAAATCCTATACACCCAACCGAATTATATAACCCCTCTCCGAATAATATTCATCTTAGAAACCAAAAAATTAAAAAAGACCACAAAATAATAATTTTAAGGTAACTTAACTTTTGCATATTATTACTGCATTAACAAAATGGTTGTTGTTGTTGTTGTTGTTGGCATCATGCAACTCTGAGTGCAGCTTTGATCTTCTGAATGGTGCAGGAGATGAGGTTATTCACAGTGTCCACTGACTCCACTGTGAGCTTTGCTGTTGGGAGACTATTCACCAGAATTTGGAAACCGACTGTGAGAAGGCTTCCGCCACTGCCGTCGTCGCTGCCGCGGCCCTTCTGCAGACTCCCGTTGCAGCCGTTGTCGTTGCAGTGGCCATCGGGAAGAATTGCAAAGCCTGAAGGCAAGAGTGCAACGTATGCAGAATCTCCACCACTCATCACCACGTTCAGTGATTGCACGTCAACAGGTGCATATACCACCACTGAGCATGACGCGTCCATCCATGTCTCTTGCAGAATCAGCATGCTGCTATCGTTGGCGTTAACAGCCTGCAAATAAGTCACATCATAATGAAATATTGAAATCAACATGCAAAAAACAGCATAGAAAAGGAAGAAAATGAAACTTATCCAAAATTCCTTAAATTAATTACTTTTTGCATTTACACATTCAGCTCAGAATCTTTAATAAAGATCAGAATTAGAACATGCATTAGTCATTCAATCTTTATCTAATGATTTTGATTTGATGACTTCATGAATGCTGAATTTGGTTTTTGCAACAAATCCATTTCCCACATGTTTTTTTTTTCTTGTACGAGTTCACTTGTATTCTCTAGGAGAGACATTACAGATCAAGTTACTATGGGTGACTATTCTCTAACGCAATTGTATACCGATATAATTGCATTAAAAACTTGTAAGATAATAATTTTTCTTGATTCGAGCAAGATTACCTTTAGTAAAAAGTACTTATACTCATAAAACATAAAATGATGTTAGATTAAGGTACATTAACTACAACTAGTTAAATATTTTTTTAATTAAACAAGTGTTAATGACATTAGTATTACTAAAATAATAATTACTTTTATTTTCAATAAAAACTTTCTATTTTTTGTTTCCTTAACCCTAAATAATTTGCGTAAAACAAAACCTGCATCTTACTACTAGGTTTCATCTTGTTGTAACTTGTCTACCTAGAACTAGCACTTACATTAGCACGGAGAAGAGAAACACAGTTTCCATGTCCTTGTCCTTTGGCAATATGTACCATCTCCTGCATTGGTCCACCATTGGACAAGATGTCCCACTCACTTCTCAGCCGTTCATCACGCAGAAAGTCGAACAGCCTTTGCCGTGACACTGGCATCCAAACAGAAGTTGCAGCACTGAGCACAATCCCAGGAGGCTCACCAGGGTCATCCACGTTTTTCCTTGTCATCACTTTCATGTCATCACCAAGAGTCCCAATGTGAAGGCTGTCCCACTTGCGAGCTGACGAAGCACAAACCCCGGAACAGAAGTTGCTAGTCATGCGTTGTGCCAATTTCAACATGCTTCTCCTACCAGCTTGGCTCAATGCTGCAAAATCAAAGTTGTTCGGAAGTTTACACAATTTATAATGTGACATCATTACATTTGATGAAAATGTAAACAAAAATTAATGTGGCATGCATGTATACCTGTGTGACTATCACTTGAAATGGAAGAGGACATTAGGATAGCCAAGCATTCACACTGCCTTTGGAGGGTGGCAATCCATCTATGAGCACCGAATCCAACACCAGAACTTAGCAACGGGCGATAAAGTTGGTGGACAACATTCTCATCGTACTCCCAATGCTCAAGCCAAGTAACCTATACAAATAGTGCAATTTCTTTTAAAAATCCAATACAATAATAAAGAAATAATTTAACTACTAAAAGATATCCTAAGTTTCCGTTATGTAAAGAATCACAAGGCAATCTAGTGATTCAACTTTTTTTTTGTTGGGTATATACACTTAACTTCTCTTCCATTTTACTTCCACTTCATTTTCCTTCCTTGTCTCTCTTTTCATTTCCTATTACATCATTTGTGGTATCTATCAGTTTCACTCTTTAATTTTTTTCCTTTCTATTTCTCTCATCTTTCTACCCATATACCCCAAAATGGGGTGATTTAAATGGGATGCAAATCAGATACAATTTGGTATATAAATATAATAACTAAATTAGAAAGGGTGATTATCGAATGAAGTAAAACACGACAAATATAAAAAATGTTTGACATAAAACCTTAGGCTAATTATAAATTAATACCCCAACTAAGAAGTTTGTAGAGGATTATGTGAAATGTCAAAATTGGAGCAGATGTCAACGGGGTGGTGGCGAATCCCAACACAGATAGCAGATTATGGAATTTTTTTTAACATTGTAAAACCTATATGAATATATTAAAGGGCACGGATTAACACAACACCTGTCAGCATTATATTATAGAAGCAAATGACTGGATCCAGGTCATTATGGTCTCGTATGCAGTAAAAAAATGCTAGATTTTATATAAAAAGAGATAAGAATAGAAGCATCAAGTGTATTATTTATACAACGAGGACTGAAGAATCCAAGATTTAAAATTTTCATGCACTTTTAAATTCTAAAAGATGCTAAGCAGAAACGAAGTTTTAAACTATTGCTAAACTATACAAGCCTTGATTCACTATTCTCTAGGAGTAGCACTGGACAAATTAAATACAGACAGCAAGCGACCCTTTCTCTGAAGTTGAAAGATTATAATACAATTTAATTAAGCAAGCATCTCCTCAAATAAAAAAATAGTCAAAATTCAAAGACTGATTTCTCATGCAAAGTTCAACCTTATTCTATTTATAGCAGCAGTCAAAACAAAGTTCACTTAGAAGTCAGGTGCAACTTGTAGTAAAACTATAGTACTAGCTATAACAAAACGCACCCCATTCCTAATCAAAATCAAGAAGATACCCGCAATTTAAAAAAAGAAAAAATCTGAAAACTACTAAGAGCGATAAACAGTGTCACGCAAAGATTAATTAAAAAGAAAAGAAAGAAGTCTTAAAAAGAACTTGGATCAACACTTACCTTGGAGTAACCATTCGGCATATCCTGCACAATACAGCCAGAAGGAAGCCTTCTACAGCTAATGGATGGCTGTGCATTAGCAGCATCATGACCTATCTCAATGGAAACATCAACTACAGCCCATACACCTTCTGCATGCTGCTTACAGAACCTGATGAATCTTACTTGACGAACGGGGACTAGTGGAGAAAGCAATTGAACCTCAGCATGCATCTGAAATGCAAAATCCCAGTCAGTTCCAGCAAATAAACTAAGGCTAAATGAAGCAAACATACAGTAAAGAAACACACCACTTGTAGAGCACCATTTCTTGTTCCACCCATGCCATTAGATATAACATCGAGGTTGATAGCTCTAGCAATCATAGACGGAAACATCTCTGCCCATCGATTCTATCCAAAGAAATAAACAATTAAAACAAGATATTAAGCAAACATGCATCAATTCTAGACTAAATAATAGTCATAGTCCATTAGGAACAAAAACACCAAATCAAAAACATTGCTTTGGTCTCCGCATCAATGGCAATTCAGAAAACTAAAATTGCTTAAACTTCACTGAAGCCTAGGAATTAATCATCATAGTCATACCGCGTCCATCAAAGTTTCCACAAGGGCTAAACTGTTGATGATTACTATTCCAGTTTCTCTTGTAGCTTCAGTTACATAGCCAGCGGGTTTTGGACCAATGCAAGGAGAAAACAACCTTGCATACTCCTCATGGTTAAAGATTTCCTTCTCACCATCCAAACTCTTGATCCAAAGAGGGCTCTCTGCCTGAGTCATCTTCAGTAATTCCTCCATGGCAGCCAATGCAAGATCTATAAGCATAGATCTCTCAAGCTGAACTTCATTTCCCATCAAACCCAATGCTGATCTAACCCCAGGCATTGCAGGTTGAGTGCCTAACACTCCATCTCCCAAATCAAGCCCCATTGGCAAGGGAGTGCCAAGAGTGCTTGAACCACCAATCCCATTCCTTCCAATACCAAGTTCAAGACCAGAATTTGAGGTTGTGAGGGCCATGGGACTGGTCAATGATGAGATTGGCTTGCCAAGGAACTTGTTTGCTAGGACACATATACGGTTCAATTCATCCTTTAGTCTGGCATTCTCAATTCTAATCTGGTGCTCCTCAAATGAAATTTGGCCAGGAATTGCAGGGCCACCGCAGTTGTTACACACTGGATTTGACATGGCTTCCTTGATCAAACTGTTCTCAGCTCTGAGCTTATCATTCTCCTGCCTAAGCATTATGTTCTCATGGCGTTCCAGTTGGGTCTGAATCAAGAGAAAATCACTTCGATTAGTACAGCATCTAAATTGCATCAGCAAACTGCATTCAAGTGCAATAACATATATTATATTAGTGTCTTCAAATTCACCTTCATTTGGGTTCGTCGATTCTGAAACCAGAACTTGACTTGCTTATTCTCCAAGCCAAGCCTCTTACTGAGATCCAACCTTTGCTTCTCATCAGGATGAGGGCACTCCTTAAAGAAACTAAATAAACAGCAAAACACAATTAACACAAAACTTACCACATAACTCAACCACACAAGCAAATTGGCAAAATAAAAATTAAAAAGCTGCAGAGTTTCATAAAGCCATACGCCTCAAGCTCTTGAATTTGGTGAGGAGTGTGTCTGTGGTATCTCTTCTTCCTCTGTGGCTGATCATCACCACCATCCTGATCATCACCAGATGCGCCTTCAAAGTTATCACTTCCAGAACGGCTCTCGTACTCATCGTCCCTCATCCTCCCCATCAAACCAGCATCAAAATTTTCCCCTATGAGACCTATCTCACTGGGGCCCTCCATTTTCCTTTGCTGTAGAATAAAATAATAGCCTCATCAGCAAAAATAAGTGGGATGAATAATAAGATACACTATTAAAATTCAATGCGGACAGAGAAATATACAATAAAACAAAGATGATTAGAGATGGAGACCAAAACCATACAGTTGAGTAGGAGAAGGAAGATGAATTTAGCATTGAACTGGGAATGGATTGAGAAATAAATATCATTCACAACTCTTGCACCCCCACACTGCAACCCTCAAACCCAACAAAAGACTTTAATAAAATGGATTGACCCTTTCTCTTTTATCTCCGAAAAATTTATGTGCTTCTATTCCTCCTCCCATGCTGACTCACATGTTCTTCCCTCTTTTTTTTAATTTCTATTTTTTTACCCGAAATTGTCATTCTCACTTTTGCGAAGGAACTTTTTTCAGTTTTTTGATTCCATAATACGCTTAACTTTTTGACCTTTTAAACCAGATTGAGCTATACACTGACAAGATTGAATTTTTAGTGTGAAAAAGTAGACATGGCCAAAAAGTTGTTTCCTTGTCGACACCCGCTTTTCTCTCTCTAGAAGAAAGCTAAAAGGCAATTCCTGAAACAGATGGAAAGAGCAACAGGACAAGAAAAATCCCCTTCCTTTCTGATCCAAGGTTCACACCTGCATCTCATGTCTGCAACCCCAACAGCAGAAAAAACACAAAAACAGTGACACATAATAAGAAGGAGAACCACTTGTTTTTCCTATATTTCACACTTGACCGATTCTTTGTTAGTATTGAGAATTTTGAAAAAGACCCCAGAAAGGAGAAAATCCAAAGAGTCCCTCAGGAAAAAAAATTATATAAAACAAAGATTAATAATCTTTTCACATATATATAAATAAATAAAAAAGGACAGCAACAAACACAAAACCTTATCTCACATGTATCTCATCTCACATAGTCATATTCACACACACCACCCTGACTTTTCAAATGCATCACACCAAATCTAAGATAAAAGAACCGGTTGACACCATTCTCTCTTGTCTCTCTCTCTCTCCACCCCCACACCGATATAAGTGAGAAACTGAGAAATGGAGAAAGTTAGATGGTATACAAACCAACCATGGTACGGAGAAAACGATACCTTTTAATTTGACAGTGAGCAAAGTAAAAGAGCCAAAATAACAAACAGAACCAATGGGTTCCACAGCATAGAAAAGTTATGATTTCACTTTTAAATTATTATAAATTAAATTAAAATAGCCAAATTTTTTCGTGGTTGATAAATTTGACAGCAAAAACCATTCAATCTTAAAAGGTAAAAATCTCTTTCTCTCAGTATTTTATTTTTCTTGGAAGAGAAAGGGACAGATAAAATAAAATAATATTTATATATGTTGTTCTTTAACAATAAAAAAATGATGGAGCTGACTTACAGTGACTGTGGGGGGTAATGAGAAAGTCAATGGTTTTCTTTTCTTCTCTAAACTAGAGATATTTGTTTGTTTGTTTTTTCCTAACTGAAAGAAAGAAGCCTTTTGGCTTTTGCTTTGAATCCAAGTTAGATTCCAAACCCCTTTTGTGGTAGCTCCTGTTAATAATATAGCTGCTTCTTCAACCACATCTTTCTCTGTGGTTACTCGCTTCTCTTCTCTACACACACTTTATTATTATTATTATTTTTCTATCTTCAATGTGAGGAAATGTATAGCATAAGAGAGTGGGGTCCATGCTAGAAAGAAGGGGTTCGTGATATCCGCCACCAATCACAACTCAACATGGAGCGCGTGTCACACGCGCCAGCGTCCGCTATTACTATTGTCAACTACAATCTACTCGCTTTGTCCTTTTGAATGGCCGCTATCTAGTGTGTGCCGATCCACGGTAAGATCTGATAACGGCCAATGAGAGTGTCGAGACTTAAGGACTATATGGTCATTTCGTTAAAATTAAGGTTAACGTGGAAGGTGGTGAATGGAAGTGAGAAAAATTGTGAATGGGTGGCGTGACTAGGGGATTTAACGGATTGGATCTTGCGTGCGTCACAAATCCAACCTTTTTTATCCGTTCTTGGATTTGCCTCGTTTCCCCCTTTTTTTAGTTTCTAGTTAGAAATAAAAAATTATGGAGTGCGTTGATTAATTAAAGATTGTTTTGATTTAACTAATATATCAAAAATCTAATATTGATTTAAAAAAGTATATATATAATTGTATTAAACATTTTTTAAAATTTTTATTTATAATAATTTTATTTGAGCCAAATAAAACTATCCTTTATAATAATATGAAAGATACGTGTGATTTATATAAAATAAAATAAAATTTATGCAATTAAGAAGGAGAATGGGGCTAGAGAGAAGACGAGGGGGTGTGAAAATATCAATTAGTGTTGGCTTATTTTTGTGCTTGCGTAAATTACAATTACAATTTAAGACAATCACTGCATTAACAGTTGTTCAAGACTGGGGAATCCAGGGTGTAATTTTTTTTTTCATTTTCATTTAACATACTTATATTTGTTTACAGTAGCATATTTTCGATATAAGTGTAAAAATGCCATTTATTTAGTACTTTTTAAAATTAATAGGAAAGTGTTATAAATATCTGGAAAACTAATTAAGCGTACTCGGAATTCTAAGAGTTTTTTGAAATTTAATTTTGATTTTTCAAATAATCTAAAATTGTTTTTTTATTTTTATTATATATTTGGAATCAATAAAATAATTCGAATATGTCAACAATAATATAAAAGCCAACTTCATATAATATATCATTGTTATAATTAAATAATAATAGTATAAAATAGACTCTATCCATAATCATATGAACTTTTTCCATAAAAATAGCATTGTATTGAAATTGTTACGTGAATGTTTATTAATTTTGTGTCTGGCACTTATCATGAGAAATTTTATACCATTAAGAAGAAACCACCACCCACCCACAAAAAAAAGCACAATTAAGTGAATAATTCAAATAGAAGCATCGCAGCTACCATTTTACAGGTGAAGTTGTTGCTAAAAAGTACAATATATAGATCGTCACAACGTTTCGTTTTAATTTATTTGCACAGTCCAACTAAATAGACATACATTAATTATTTATTTATTCATGGACATTAATTGAAAAAATTTCTGTTTAACCATTAATCATACACTTATTAATTGCTTTATTTAATTAATTTAATTATAATATAATTTACTATTTATTAATCAAATAAAATATTTTGTCGTGTTATTTGAAAAATATCAAAATTCTTTAAGAAATATATGTTTCATGAAATTTTATTAAATTTCTGAATTATTTATATATAAGGGGTGAAAATCTTATATTTTTATGGGAATTTTTAAAAGTAATTTCTCATTTTGATTTTATTCTACTTCATTATTCAATATTTTATTTTTAAATAAATTTTAAAAATATTTCCAAAAAATAGAAAGTATTTATTAAACATCTTTTTTTAGAATAATATTCCTGAAAATATTATTTTCAATAATATAATTAAATATATGAGATTATGATTTCAGTGATTTTGGTGACTTTTTCTTATTTTTGACAATTAGATTGATCTAATGATCCAAAATAAAATAAAGTCACCAAATACCAAAGTCATTGGGTCCGTCAAATACATATTTCAATTCAAAATCTAATTTAAAATCACTTAAACTAACAATTTATTGGATAACAAACAAACTATTAAACATATTACTAAATGGAAGCTAGTTGAAACTTGAAGGGTGTTATATTCATCCAAACTATTTTAAATTACTAAATAAAAAAAGTTATTTTTTTAAAAATCAAATTCTTAATCAAAATAATAAAATATTTTTTTTACCTCCTGTCTCATGTATTTCTCCTACTGTTCTCTCTCTCTTTCCAATTTATACATCTAAGAGTAATTTTTTTAAAAAATTCTCATTTTATCCTATTTAAACAATGTGTTAACAATATAAGATATCCATTTTGGACTTTTCACTGATCTATTTATATAGATAGATATAGATTTACATGATTATTTATTTTTTAATTTAAAGACCTACTTAAAAACACAAATAATTCACAATTTTTTTTAAATTATCCCAATTTAATGATTTTGATAATCTAAAAATGTGTGACTCATGATAAAGATATTAAAAATTGAATTCATAAAAAGAAAGTGAGAACACTGTGTTATACTTTTTAGCTCTTTCTTCATCACTATCATTATAGTCTTCGAGAAAAGTGCATCCTATGAAATGTTTCACTCTCTTATTTCTTTTTATCCTTCAAACATCTTCATAGTTCTTCTTTAACTTCTTTGGGACATTTGACATAGGCTGCAACATTCCCTGGTTTTGCCACCAGGTGTTCTTTTGCTCTAGTAATTCCACCTTTTGTAACCTTGCCATGAAGTGTTGTATTTAACATCCATATATATTATTTCTGGCTTTCTAATCTCAACAATCATGACCATATTCAGTGGAAACTAACCAATCTCTTTGTGTCATAACAGTCCATTTTACATTAAAATTGGAGTAGTATAATATATGTGGATGTTAAATATAATTATATATGATAAAGTGTGGATGTTAAATATAATTAAAGCATGCCAGCTTATTCATGCCAACAATAGCATCGTATGAGATGAGAGGAAATGCAATATCTTTAATTATTGACTAAATTTCTTAAATGATGTGCGGCATATGATGTTTGGCTAGGGATTACTATTGATACTGGCTTGGAAAACTGAGCCCGAGATCAACTTTGTCAAACTAATTAATCTCTACATAAAAAATTACTCATGTCACTCTCAGCAATGTTAAAGAAAGGTACAACCCAATAATTGCATGATGAGTACCATGTTTTACCCCTTTAAATATGTTGCAAAGAACTTGTAGTAGAATAAAAGGAGTTAAAATCAAAATATCATGTCAGCAACATAAAGGTCTTATTACACAATCTCATACACTACCAAGATAGAGTGATGGATCTCAATAGAGAAAAGGAAAAACCATATTAATATTAATCAATCACAAATGTACCTATAAGCTAACATATGACAGATACGAAAAGGGACTATACTATCAAACATCATGATAAACTTATAATTAAAAAGTTTCATAACACTTGGAATCATGATTGTTACGATCAACAAATGTCATGGTTAGAAAGGCCAGGAGTAGCATGCTTTAGCCTAGGTGACTCATCTGAAATAAATTAAATATACAAATTGTAAGAACTAAAAAAACTTAAGAAGCATAACTGAACATTGCATATTTGAGATGTCCTACAAAGAATAAGAAATGACGGTCAATAAGGTTTAAGAGGTTCAAAGACAAGAAAAAGCTAAATATGTTTATTCATAACTCCTTTTGAATTGAATTGATACACTTTTTAGCTTTTTTTCCTGGTAATTAATTGATCATAAATTTCAATATTTGGGATTCTTCTAAGAGGTGTAGCAAACTAATTTTATTCCAAAAAATTAGTACGATGCAATATTATCTTCTATGTTAAAATTGAAGTTTTTAGTGATGTACCAACAATTAAAAAAAATTGAACTTAATTCAATGCATAAGATCATGTATCTTATGAATATATATACACACATATATATATATATATATATATATATATATATATATATATATATATATATAATTTTTGTAGGATAGGAAATAAAAAAGTAACTCAACTAATGTAGGAGGAAGATTTTGTATTTGTTGTAAGAGCTACAAATACATATTTTTAAGTGGTCTTACAGTCTTAATATACATAAAGTGATCATGTTAATGAAATTTTCTAATGATGCACAAAGCTTAAGCCATATCTCTCAAGGAAGATATTTGAACACTTAAAAAGGAAGCTAAGATAACATACCTTCTAGACTGGAAAGATATTAAAAAAACCACAACATCTAACACAATTATATTAATAAAAAAATGGATGTCCAACAAAAATAAGAGAAAGAAAGAAGTGACGTTCAATAATGATTTTTTAATGTATCTCTCTTGAAATTAGGCCTTAAGCAATTGTTTCACTTAAGGCTCACACTTGTGCAAACCTGTCAATAATTAGATTCAAGCAACTGAGTTGAACACCAACAACATTGAAAAATGGGTGTTTAATTAGTTTATAGAGCTTCTAACTTTTGAAAAAAAAACAATAATATATACATAACACAAGATGAAGGACCCAAAGGAGGAGATTGTGGAAAACATAAAATGAAACGAACCCATTGCACTTACCAACGACCAGTTACTGTTGCGGGAAACCTTTATGATTCCTAAAATAAATAAAAAAACATAAAGAAAAATTGACATTAGAATCACAAAAGTGAAAATGAAAAAAAAATGGATGAGAATCACCACATACCCACAACTTCTTGTTGTTGGACAAAACCTTTTCTATTTTTCATATGAAAAATATCAAGGAATCCATTAAACAAATATGAAATAACCGTAATAATAAGAAAGGTGAAAATAAAAAAAAAGGATGAGAAAAAACTTACCAATGGTACCGATGCGGTGGTGAAGGAACTCACTGTTTAACAAGAGTGGTGGTGAAGGATGTCACTACTCAATAGAGACAGTGGTGAAGGAAGTCGTTGTTGAGCGACGACAAAAGTGTTTGGTCCGCCAACTTACTCATTGGTGAAGGTAATTTTGGGGAAGGAGGATAGATTGAGGTCGTGATACAGTCACAATAAAAGGACGAAGGGATGAGTAAAGAGAAAGAAAAAGATGATGAAAAGTCCAAATTACCCCTAATTAAACGACCTATCAACAACATAGAATGTCCATTTTAGACTTTTTGACAACCTATTCTTTTATATAGTTTTATATAAATATGATCACTAATTAACTTTTAACTTGTTTCTTTTGCAAGAACAAATGAATTCCTTTTTTGTTCCACACAAAAAATGTGTAGAAGTCAGTTTAATTTAGGGAGAAAAACTAAATTAATTGGTTTTTGTTTTGAATAAATTTGTTATGAAGATTGAAAAAATCCATCATAAAAAATAATAAAAATCTACCTAAATTTAAAATACCATTTAAAGTATTGGCATCAAAATATATAAACTCGAGAACTAAATTAATTGAAATAAAGTTTAATTAGTTTAGTTTAGGTCGAGTCCTCCTGTTTGAGAAAAAAAACAACTTAGTTATTCAACTAGGTTCGTTCAATTAGTTAGATGAGTCCACATTTAAAATACTTCTATCCTTGAATTCAAAAGGTGAAAAATAAATCTACTTAATTACATATGACATTTGTTACGAGCCAATCAAAGAAAGAGGCCAGGGAGAAGTTATGAAACGAAATGAATTTAAAGACACAATAGAACCTTCGACTTCATAAAATGTAGTAATATATATGTCAAGTACCCTAGATTTATTTTTGTTCATGGAACAATTACGGCAATTACGTCTTATTGATTTTATGTTTTTAACATTTATGCTAATTAAAAGTCTATATAGCCTACTTTATTTATAAGGTGTTCAATATAAATGCCTTCAGATTTAATGGCATGCAAATTAATTAATCATTTTTATTGCAAAACTAAAAATAGAGTTATGTGGGAGATCTTGCAAATATTCTTCTGTAGTTAATCACTTTTGAAGCATGCATGACAGGTAGTTAAAATAATTTGATTTATTAGAGGAAGACACTTATATATATATATATATATATATATATATATATATAACATGACTCGGAGTTAATGGTTAGGAGAAAGTCTTCTAACACAAAATTGACTATAATATAGTTC
Source organism: Glycine max (assembly GCF_000004515.6). Lineage (NCBI taxonomy): Eukaryota > Viridiplantae > Streptophyta > Magnoliopsida > Fabales > Fabaceae > Glycine > Glycine max. The sequence continues at coordinate 39,495,120 of NC_038256.2, read as the reverse complement.
ACGAATCGACACAATGTTGATTAGGAAACAAGGTTAAAAGTTATTTATAAACATATTTATTTCTTGACTCACTAAAGGAAAAAAAATTATTTTGAAGAAAAAACATGTTTTATTTCAATTTTTATAAATAATTATAAAATAATAATTTTTTTCTTGATTTTTCATGTTTAAAGAATAAGAATATAATCGAGGTCTCACGAAGAGGAGGGACAAATTTCATTAAATTGCAAAGTTGGTTCATGGTTGGGTATGAGGAGATTTAAATGAAATAGAAAGATTTATTTTAAATTTATATGATTTATTTGTGTGACTTTTTTATGTGAGAATAAAGGAAATGAACATTGACCATTAGATTTTGTGATGAATGATAAGATCAGAACATAAAATTACATAAAAAAATATAAAATTATGTGAATTTTTTAAAAAGTCATATGTATTTTTAAATACTCATGTAACATTAACTTTTAGAGCATTCACGTATAATTATATGATTTAAGCTTACTTCTCTCGGTTTCATATAAAAATGTTTCTCTCTATATATTGCTCATATATATTGATTGTGATATTATATTGGCTCAAACTAAAAGATAAGAACTCGTAATTACCTTCAAATTTGCACCAATAGTTATGGTTTCTCTATTCAATTAGTTCTTGTTTCCAATTAATTAAATTTATAATGTTTTAAAGTTAATATATTATTTAATAACCTAATTATCTTTTATGCTTTGAATTTGTCAAAATAACTTAACGATTGAATTATAGCAAAATGAGTATAACATAGTAAAATATTTTGCCTTCCCTGCTCATTATTATTAATTTCAACATCAGTTTATTCCAAATAACTTCTCTAAACACTCTTTAAAAACAAATAATGATTGTTCAAAATTTGAGGAAAAGTATGATATGTTTGAAATCCTACATTTATATATAGCCATATGTTCGTGCACACAGCTCTTCTATAACTACATCCATTTCGCATTTTTTATTTTTTAGGCAAGTTATCCCCTCACAAAGTTTTAAGACTTCTATTCTTTGTTCTAAAAAAAAAGGCCTCTATTTTTAAATTATTTTTTATTTAAACGGGATTTTCTTAAAAAATGCGTACATTTTTATAATTGCAAAAGTATTTTTTTTTGTTCATTGCAAAATTAGGTTCAATTTGAACCAAAGGTAAAAAGTGAACCAAAATAAGGGAGCTTTTATTCTCACCTCCAAAATTGCTATTTACACCTCCCATGTGTGGTTTAAATTTTATTTTTCAAAAGTATCCTTCCCATGTAATCATAATTCTATTGACAAAATACAATAAAATTATATTTTTATTGTGTAAGAGAGTACAAAAAAAAAACTATAAAAATGTGATTCTATGTGCATTTTGTCAATGAAATTGTGTTTCATTTGTATAATTTTTTGTCACCCCTCTTACACAACTACTGAAACATATTTTCATTTGTTAATTTTTTACAAAAAAAAATACTTAATTATAGATATAAGTTATCTTTTTTAAATAGTATTAGAATTAATGGATATAAATTACTTTTTTATTTAAATTTGAATTAATGATGACACAAGTTACCATTTTTAAATGTAATCAAATTAATTATAATATAAAATAGTATTATAATCAATTTGATTACCTTTGTAAATAGTAAGTTATATATAACTAATTAAATTTTAATTAAAACAGAATACCTATATCATGCTGACTAGTGTTAAAAATGGTATATTATATTGCATTTTAATAATTTGATTTCAATTTTTTTTTAAATGTATATCACTATTAATTTGATTACTTTTAAAAATAACTTATATATCTAATTAATTAAAAATATTATATAAAAATTTACAATAAAAACACGTTTATATTGTGTAAGAGAAAATAAAAAAAACTATACAACAAAAATATAATTCCGTCCATTGAAAAAATATATAATAAAATTATATTTCTATTTTGTATTTTTTTATATTTTCTTGTACAACAAAAACATAATTTCATTTGTATTTTGTAAAGAAATCATGATTTAGTGAGAACAGAATTTCGAAATTATTAAATATATGATTTGATATGATTAAATATAAATAGAAAAATTGAGTATATTTGAACAGATATGTAGGAATATTATTATCCTTAGTTTTCTTAATTATCTTATACTTATGATTATAAATAATAAATCAGTGTATGATAACAACACACAACGTTACACTAAACACTATTATAGAAATAAAGAAAAAATCCACATGTGTGGGAGTGAGAATGACATCTCCCAAAAATAATTGTGATAGGATATCGATTGGATAGTGGTAAGCTTTATTAACTTTAGGCTTGAATGATACAACATACAAGGCCCACTCATTTTTAGGGAGTTGATATTCATACCTCCTATTTTACTATTTACACCATATGTTTTTAAGAAATTCATTTTCAAAATATCCTTCCTTATTGAACGAAAATATGATTCTATAGACTAAAAGTAAGAGAAGGTGTAAAAAATATGTGTATTTCTTCATACTTCCTCTTACTCAATGAAAGTACAGTTCTATTTCATTATTTTTTTAAAAAATATTGTTATTAATTATAAAAAGTTACCTTTTTTAATTATTCTTGAATAATATAATAAAAATTATATTAACAATGACACACATTACATTTTTTAATACTAATAGAATTATTTGTGATACAAATTAGTACCAGATTTAATTTTATTATTACTAATAAAGATTATTCATATGATAATTAATCTGATTATTTTTATAAATGATAACTTGTATCTAATTAATTTAACTTTAATATATGATACTGATTACTTTTAATTAAAAAAAATAATCTATATGATACTGATTACTGCTAAAAAATATAAATTGTATCTTAATTAATTTAATTTTAATTTTAAAAATGATAATTTATATCAATATTAATTTGATTACTTTTAAAAAAGTAACTTTTATATATATATATATATATATATATATATATATATAATTAAAAATATTAAAATTTAATACAACAAAATCATATTTTTATTATGTATTTCATCAATAGAAACACATTTCTACTGTGTAAGAAGAACCAAAAAAGTACATAACAGAAATATGATTAATTGACAAAATATACAACAAAATCATATTTTTACTGTGTATGTTTGGACAACTGCTCTTATACAATAAAAACATACATGATTTGATAGTGTATTTTGTCAACAAAATCTTGTTTCCATAGAGAATATTTTCTTGGGTCTACCCTCTCTTATAGGTAGATCTAAATCTCAAGTATTTTAATTTGTGAACGATAGAGTTTGGAAGAAGCATAGGGGTTGGAAAGAGGGAGCCCTTTCAAAGGCAAGAGATCTTAATTAAATCTGTGGTACAGTCGATTCCTACTTACATTATGAGTTGTTTTAAACTTCCTTCCTCTGTGTGTCGACGAGTAGAGGGTCTAATAGGTCGGTTTTTTTGGGGTGGTAAACCCAAGAATCTTGGTGGGATGGGTTTTAGAAGGATCAAGGCTTTCAATAAAGCCATGTTGGCAAAACAGATGTAGAGGCTGATAAATAATGGTGAGACACTGGCAGCTCAAGTTCTAAAAGCAAAAAAATTTCCTAATTCGTCCCCTCTTGTAGCAAAGAAGCCTTTTCGAGCTAGCTACACATGGCAAAGTATATTGTATTCTTCTGAGCTTGTTGAACATGGTGCAGTTTAGAGAATTGGGGATGGCAATTTGGTAAAGGTTTGGGTGGACAGGTGGATCCGAAATACTGATTCCAGTAATAGTAGCATGGGGGTGGATCAGAATTTACTTGTGGCTAACTTGATAAATCATAAGACACTTGAGTGGGATATCCAACGGGTTCAACAGTTATTTCAAGGATCCAGTTCGAGTAAGGTTGCAAGAGACTTGTGGATGCTTGGAAACACGATCACTTTCATGATAAAAACTACATTTCCGGTGTTCTCCAAGACTGTTCTCTGTTGATAAATTATAGAAATCTGCAATCTTTCAATTTTGTAAATAGATTGGCAAATAAAGCTACTGATAATTTAGCCAAATTAGTATTTTCTGTTAAAGAGAGATTTTGGGTTCAGGAAACTCTCCCCCAATTGTTCAGCATTGTATCTGATGATGTTAGGCCTATTGGCCCTTCTTCTTAATAAAGCATCATCAATTTTTTTTAAAAGCAGATAGAGGGTGTGAATAGCAATTTCCTTATTTATATTCAATTCTTTCTAACCCACCCTAACTCCGCTCAAAAAAGAAAAGAAAAACTCAAGGTATGCTTAAGTCTGGTTTTGTGAAGTTCTTCAAGCACAATTAACCGTATGGGGTTCTATAGAGTTTTCTGAATTAAAAGAATAAAAGGTTAAAAACTTCATTTTTTTATACTGATTAATGGATCAAAGTTTTTATTAATAATCATTCACATAAATCTTTTCCTTTTCTCTTGGTATAGTTACCACATTTTAAGAGGTCATTATGGCAAAGGTCTGCTAAAAAAGTGTAACTAGTATTTCAAAGTTACTCTTATGACAAATTTAGTAGTATTATAATTTGAATAGAGTGTGATTATATAGAAAGGTGCTGGTTTGAGAGTGCGAAAATGAAATTAGTGTCCTTCATTTCACATATAAACAGAAAGGGTGGAGTACGTAAAAGTGTGTACTCTCTATGATAACCATTAATCAAGTCCATTTTATCCGAATGAGTTGTCCTTTCTGTTTGAACGATGATTATAATTGAGAAGGCACAATGAAGATTATGGGTTAATGACTTTTGCGTTTGTACACGGATTAATGTTTTCTCAGTTTTGAAGTATAGTAAGCTTTTTTTTTTTTTCTTTACTCTTTTGGATACATTTAAGGATTCCTCAAAGGTGTTGGAATTTCTGTGCTTTTCTTTCTTTGCAGGCAATAACGGAGAAAGCCACCAGATGAGGGTTGCTTATGCTTAGAAAATAACCTTTTAAGATTAATGTGACTTCTAAACACCCCTCCTCCCAAAAAAATCTTTTCTTGTTATCTTTGCAGAACTGAAAACAGGACTTCAAATTTTTTGAAGTACATTTAAAATTCTCATTTATAAATTATAACCCTTTGTTTTGCTATACTGATTTAGGCGAGTAAGAAGTATATTAAAATAGAAAATGGATATGCTTCTTTCGTTTAAGGTGTGCAAGGAACTCAAAAAGTCAAATAAAGTAAAGATGGACTACATGTAAATATCTTCTTTATTTGCTGAATGGCAAAGGAGATAAGGGCTTTTTTTTTACCCAAAAGCAGTATTTTTTTTTCCTACTTTTCATATAGGGTCAGATTTGAATTAATTAAGCAAAGGGAGTAAGTCATAAGGGGGGATTTTCGATAAATATTTCTTTTGGAATGTTAATATATAGTTAATAGAATGCTTTATTATCAAATAAAAATATCCTATCAGTATTAGTATAAATGATGTCTTTTATATTTTATTATAATTGAAATCCCTAAATCTAAAGTTCGTTAAAAGTTATAATATCTGTTATGATTTTAATTTTTTTATTTTTAACAAAAATCATAAATAATTTTACAACAACTTTAATATAAATTTGTTTTTTACGACTTAAAAGTCATAATTTCTTCTTTTTTCTTTTTATGACTTGGAAGTCACAACAGCAATTAAGACTTATCCCTTTTATTAATTAATTCAAAACCAACCCTGTATGAAAAATACCAACAAAAATACCCCTTTTGGGTAAAAAAGCCGGAGATAAGTGCTAATGATTGTCTTTCCAATTTTAGTGGCTATACATTAGAAGCAAATACATCTCTGTAAATTTTTTTTCTATAACCAAATAAATGAAAAGATAATTTTGTAATATTCTTTTAAACTTTTCTTAATACATAGCTTAGGAGCGTTAAACACAACACTTGTCCAACTTGGTTTCTCCCGAAAGCACAAGCACAAAACCGAACCTTCTAGGTAAGTTGTTGGGTTCATCTTCTTCCACGAAAACGAAATACCGCGTACCGGCCACAATCCACTGCTCCCACCACCACAATATTGAAACCAACTACCAATCAAAACCTGCCATATCATCACAAGTCCAACCAGTGCAAAATCATGCGAGTTTCATTGGCCATCACCTGTCATGTCCTACTAAGTACTGCTAACACGGCAAGAGAACTTTCGATGAATTCATTTTTTAAAAACTAGATTCGTGCACTTTAAGGACAAGCTTGAAATGCTTTTGATCGTCTCAATTTAATTTCCACACATTCCTTTGAAAAATATAATTTTTAAATAATTATATATCATTTTTTTACTTAACAAATAATATTTTCATCTAACTAATACTATAATTATATTAATATTATTTTTACTTTTTTAATATATAGAAACTTAGATAAATTGAGTTTTAGGATTCACGTTAAGATATTTCTAAAGATTTTATAAATATTACATATTACTTACTCACTAATAAAGTTCGTGAAAATTAAATCTACACCTTATAACATATAAGTTCCTCCCTTATAAATTGGATCAATTTTGTTGACAATATTATTTATCTTAAAGTATACATAATAAAATATATCTTAACTATTATATTTTATAATTTTATAATTTAAGCATTGATAATATTAAAATTAAGATTTAATGTAATTTTGATATCTTCGTTTTAAATGAAATTTTGGATCAAATATTTTTATTTTAAAATAAAAAATAAAAAGTTATGAATTAAACAAAAGACGATAACTAAAATTGTATTTAAGTGAAAAATTAATACATATAAAAATAAAATTATTTAATTAACCCAATTTTATCTCACAAAATTAATTATATCAAAAGCTCACACAGGATAAAAACAAAAAAGTAAACCCGTCTCAACCATACACCCATAATCTCTGTTGTGAAGTTCTTACTGCGGCAGTTAGTAAAAGACATACCCTTCCCACTAACTAATGTCCTCTCATTCCCCCATTTAAACTCATTTACCAACTCCACCTCTTCCACCTCTATAAAGCACCGATACAGAGCAAAAGTTCCAGACTTGCGAGAAATTATGGCAAGAGATCTTGAAAGTGGCGGTGGAGGAACCAAGAATAACAGAACTGCAGAGGAAAACTACTCTGCACCTGAATCTTCCCATGTTTATGATTCTGAGACCCATTGGACATCATGGCTCGTGCCTATGTTTGTGGTTGCTAATATTGCTGTCTTTGTTATTACCATGTACATCAACAATTGTCCCAGGAACAACCTTCGTTTCCAAGGTCGCTGCGTGGCCAGGTTCCTTGGAAGGTTCTCTTTTCAGCCTATGCAGGAGAATCCCTTGCTTGGTCCTTCTTCTTCAACGTATGATCTCAATCACTTGTTTTTTTTCTTTCTTTCTATACCCTTGTGCTATTTCATTTATTGTTTTCGTTTGTGGATTTATTGGTTCTTATTCGTTTCTTTTGGGGGGATTTTGGTATTGCTTTTATTGGTGGTCTCACTTTGAAAGGAAACTTCCACGCTTCCTGGCTTGAATAGAATGTAATTTAGAAAATATTTTTTGTTTTCGGGCGTTTTTTGTTTGAGCTTTTTTTTATGGAAAATTTTGCTCAATTTAGTGAATTGGGTGTCTCTTTAAGTATGTTGTGTGTGCTAAGAGATGGCTTTGTCGTACTTGGAATTTGTTTATTCTATGACATGAGTTTCTAAGTTCAAACGGTTCTCTCTTCAGGGCCTGTTTCAATTCTCTGCCTTGGTAGAGATTGAGGGAACTTGATGTCATCATTTTTTTTATAGGAATAAATAAAAGAGTAATGAAGGAAAGAATAGAAAACCAAGTGGGGTGAAACGTAAAGGTTCTTTGCGTGGTTAAATGCCTTAAGTGAACTGAGAAAGTTGGGTGCATCTTTTGTGATTGACTATCATTTGACTTGGCTAGGACTATGGCATTTCTCGCAACGCACAACACTTTGGACTTGTATTAAAATTTTCATTTTTTTATCACTGTATAATATGGCAATAAGTTTTTTATACTATTTTCTCATTCACCCTTTATAAACTGCAAACAAGGTAAGGATCAAGGATCCTTAAAAATTGGTGTATTGACTTGCACTTTGTTTCAGGCTCAATGCTTCAGGAAAGGCTTTTTTTTTTTTTGTTTTTTTCTTTTTCTAGCATATGTAATTTCAGTTTGGTTTGTTGGCTGGTTTTATGTTGTCACTGAGAAGAATGTGAAACGGGTTGTATACATCCGTCGACTTTTCTATTTCATTGAATATTTAATAAGCTTTTAAGTAATGTAATTTGTAGCTGACTTATTTCATTTGGGTTCATGACTTGGTTATTCTCTTCTAAAGGGGGAAGGGGAAAGCAAAATATTTACCTACCCAACCATGAGTGTGTGGATTTTCCAATTTTGTAACTTGCAATTCTTTGTATGCACTATTCATGTAACAGTTTAAATGGTAGCCTATTTTGTTCTAATGTTCTTGAAGAAAAAATATTGACTTGAAATGTTTTATTGACTTTTGAAGATTGACCAAGATGGGAGCCCTTCGATGGGATAATGTTGTGAATAGACATCAGGGATGGAGACTCTTCACTTGCATTTGGTTACATGCTGGGGTTATTCATTTGCTAGCTAATATGTTGAGTCTGGTCTTCATTGGCATTCGCCTTGAACAGCAATTCGGATTTAGTATGTTTTTCTTCCAAACTAGTAATATCTTCTTACGATTACATTGATGGCACGTAGTAAATGTCACACAAAATAAGGAAAACAAATATTAAACTTCCAAGTTCATATTTGCTAGTCAGGAAACTTAATTCAGTTTCTCTGTTGGTCAAGTTTTACTTTACAAATTAATGGACCTAACATTTTCATTTGTCAAACTAATGGCAGTTAAGATTGGAATCATATACTTGGTGTCCGGGTTTGGTGGAAGTGTACTGTCGTCTCTATTTATCAGAGACCACATCTCTGTTGGTGCTTCTGGTGCCCTTTTTGGACTTCTTGGCGCAATGCTGTCTGAACTTATCACAAACTGGACTATATATTCCAATAAAGTGAGTGTACCTAATTCTTTAGGTCAGCCTAATTTTTATGGCTTTCTGCATGGTTATTAATTTTTTTCAATATAAGAGACACCTCAAATCTTCTACACTTTGGCTCATTGTAATCAATTAGTTTCATATCTTTAAATTATATTAACATGGCACAAGTTAACTTTTTTTTTTACTCTTGTTGTAGGCAATGGCTTTAATAACCCTTCTAGTGATCATTGTGATCAACCTTGGCATTGGCATTTTGCCCCACGTAGATAATTTTGCTCACATTGGAGGATTCCTGGTGGGATTTCTCCTTGGTTTTATTTTGCTGCCACGTCCTCAGTTCAGTTGGTTAGAGCAGCGACGTCTTCCTGCCGGTGTTGGGATGAAGTCAAAGTACAAGGCTTACCAATATGTTCTATGGATTGTGTCTCTTATTCTGTTGATTGCAGGGTTAGTTCCTTCCATTAATCCTCATAAGGAATGTTGTTACTTTGATAAGTATTTTGCTAAAGGAGATAAAATTCATATATTATATTCATTTGGTATATGTCTAAGTATTCGTCAATTCAATCTTTCGATATTCCATGGGCTGTTCTTATCAAATGAAAAGCTTGTTTTTTACTTCTTTGTATGCTCCCTACCAAATATTGTACGGACTTATTGGTTATTTTTCCTTGCATTGTGTTGCAAGTTTATAGTCTGTCATGAATCCATGCACTTCTCTACTTTGATAAAAATAGAAAGAAGAATAGATGTTAAAATCACTGAATTTATTTGTTTATTTAATGGCAGGTTATCGACTGCATTGGTGATGCTATTTCGGGGTGAGAAAGGGTATGACCACTGCCATTGGTGTCGCTACTTAACATGTGTCCCTACTTCTAAATGGGAATGCAGCAATGACGGTTAAACAAGAAAGGGGAAATGATTTTCACTTCCCTATATTTTCTTCTGTGTATAGCCATAGAGCTCTTAGAAACTGGCTTGTTTTTTCTTTTAGTTTTTTTTTGGGTCTTTAAATAAGTTTGTGTTTATGAATTTATGCTTACTCTCTTTTTTTGTTGTTGTAAAATATACATATTAGTATATGATATATCAAGAAATTTGCTTGTATATGAATTCATTTCTCATTTTATATCCTCTCTGGCTTCATTATTGTCTTTTTATTTTCTAATGTGTATCCAAGTAATTATGGAGTTCAAATTTCAATTCAAGAATTCTCAAGTAATCAAGGAATTATCACTGATAAAAATCATTTGGAAGGAAGACTCAATATTACTATTTAATTATTTTTATCTTTGTATAACAAGCATGCTGAATTCAAAATATGGCCAAGAATCAATGTCTTAAAAGAAACGATAACTAGAAAATTTTATCCGTTGGTTAGCCCTGAACATCCAAGAGATATTGTGTTTAGAAAAAGACAAATTAGGTAGGAAAGCAAAGCAATGGGTGAAAACGCATAAGTTGGACGCATCACCACTCCTTCCTTAAACCGTACCCTTTGGGTTCACCACCTAATTTGTTTGTGTATAAAAGATATTAGCTGTTCATTGCTTACACTGTACACTTGGGCTCACCCACTACTTGTACAAATAGTGTCAGTGATCATTGCTCAAGACTTAAGTCATTCCTTAAATCGTTCAATTGGGTTCTCCCACTATTTCTGTGTCTGCAAAAGACTAAAATTTGGCCCATCCACTTTGTTCTTATGTGAAATATAATTGAAAAATTGGAAGAAAAAAAGTTAGATTAGTATGGCGTCGCCCGGACTCGAACCGGAGACCTTCAGTGTGTTAGACTGACGTGATAACCAACTACACCACGACACCTGCTAATACCGGCTTCGTGTGTAACTAATAACTAACTTTACACGTTTTAATCCAACATTTGAAATAGTTACATCATGCATGCCTCAAAGTTCATTTAAAAATCATGTAAAACCACAAGCTCCACATTGCACACCAACCCAGCATTTTCCTCCTATGTATCTTATAATATAATTTTATAATGTACGGTAAGGACTCCACTTTTACTAAATTATAAAGCTTCTTTAAGGAGAGACAAAAGGAAAGGGAAAAAAGAAGAAGCCTTAGAAGCATATTTGTGATGGAACTTTGTATGGGAAGCTACAAGAGTTTAAGAATAATTGTGTTGCTGATGTTGCTTTCCTCGGCCCCATTTGTATCTGCATTTATAGAATGCTCCACAATTACTCAATTTTTCTCTGCATGCTCTATCTCCATCATCTATGGCTCCCCAGACCCCATTCCAGGGTCCCCTTGTTGTGATGCCATGTCTGGCTTGAACAACATTGCTAACACTGGTGATAATAGGCCATATGTTTGTAGATGCTTAATGGGCCTAATTGACACTTATAGCCCAAACGCCACAGCCATAGCTACCTTACCAGGTTTATGTGGTGTCTCTTTGGGCTTCATCATTGATCCAAACACAGACTGTAGTTTGTAAGTCTCTCTCCCTCTTTGTCTTGTTGGCTTGGCTTTGAGTAAATCAAGGCAATTGCTTCCTGTATGTTTTTAAGCTTACGGAACACCTCATTTGAAATGTAAAATTACATTGTGAATTAGCCTTTTCAGAATGTAACTTTACATTCCGGATTAGATGTAAGAAACAACTATGGAAGTGCAGGAAACAATTACTGTAAATGTAAATTCCATCATACAATATTTGCTTGTCACTCATTGAAAGTGTGTTTTCTTGTGTTTTTGCAGGGTCTTTTAGAAACAATTGTAGAAGAATCTTAGATATTTGAAGTTTCACTCGTGGAAATATTAATAAAGTGTTTGTTGTAATTTGAGATGCCACATTTTAATTGTAAATTAGTGTAATGCACAATACCTACATGGCATTTTAGTTTCATAAATATTCTTCATATTGAGTAGTATCAGATAAAGTTTTGTATAAAGACCATATTTCCAAGAATGGGGTCATCATCAGCATTACGTATAGTCACACCTTGTATTTCTCCTTGGCTAGGCTGATAGGGGAATTCATTACAGAAATGGCCATTATGAATCACGTGACGGGTAGTGTGTGGCACAATGAAGCTCTGTTGCTCTAAACACCACCCACCACCAATAGCCAAGAGCAAAATCTATTGTTCCTAACGCGGATATTCCACATCCATTTCAATCACAATGCTGTACTAAGCTATGCCCCACTCTACGTATGTCTGGTGGTGTTGGATCCGTAAATCTAAGGTCTCTCGCATTGTGCCTGCATCAATTAATTAAACTATACATGATAAATCTTTCAAAGATTGGACCCACTGCCATGGATATGACACCCCTTGAATAATAATACTATTTTGTGATTCACCATCGTTTTCTCTTCTTTGACACTTCTCTTTCTCATGGTACAATATGCCCAGGTGAAACCATTCAACTATTTCATAATTATTACCATTTACCCGTGCCCAACACGAACATAAACTCTGGCGTTTATTCCTTCTTTAAATTCTGGAGAACTTGGCTAATAGGAAATAATTATGTTGAACTATTCAATTCAAAGTGATTCAAATAAAGTGTTTTGGAACTTTACATGATTGAAAAAAAGCTAATGATTTTGGCATAATGAATTGAAGGCCACCATTCTATACAATATCAGCAAAAGAAAAGTGCATTGTAAGTAGACATTTGAGTAGGGAGTCTTAGTGGGGATTGGTGTGGGTCAAAACTGGATCATAGAGGGGAAAATGAGAAGAAGTAGTCTAATTCTACATTAATTATGGTCACAACCAGCTCCATATAATCGTTTGATTTCAACTGCATGGCCCGTGGTGAGCATAGCATCCAAGGACACACAGTTCCCTTTCGTAGCCTCAAGAAAAACAAAAGACTAGAAAATAACAAGATAAGGGAAAGATCCAAAGAGGTGAGTAATGCTGTCATATATGAATTATTTTGTCCTTTTGTTTCATGTCCCTTTCTCACCAAGTGGACCACCGAAAGGCTAAACTTGAAAGAAAGCTTAGATCTAGTTTCCGTGAATTCACAGTGGATAAATCAAAATGCCAATACTAAGTAAAATGAACACTCTAGATATGAGAAACAAATCTTCTCTAAATAACTACCACACAACACAAGGTTTTCTATATATAAATAAAAGTATATACATTTTTATGCTCAATGGGATATTTTTTTTAAAAATATACGAGAATAATCGAGAAGTGAACAATTGCATTTAATGGCAGTGCGGAAACAAATTGAAATTGGTTGCACCTATGCAAATTAAAGAGAGGAAAATGCTAGTTGTACATCTGTATAAAATACATTATCTCACGTTTGGAGCGTTGGACAAAATTAGAATGGAAGTTATTATATAGATTATAAAAAGATAAGACCTTTATAATTTGATAGTGAAACCGGTATATAGTAGGAGTTAATGTGTGTAAGTATGCGTTAGGTACATGAACCCGTTTTCTGGAATAGATTAGATGAATTAATCTAAAGAAGCACAACCAGTTTACTGGATTCTGATAACACTATAGGCTTTAGCATTCAAAGGAAAAAAGTGCATGAGTACCCAACACCTACCCCAAAAATTCTGGAGTTAGATGCATTAGCGTGTTTAGACTAGTAGAGTCTATAAACTAGGGGAGTTTAAAACAAATTTGATTTTATAAACTTAATTAGTAAATTTGGTTGAAATTGAGTTTATAATGACATGTTTATGTTAGATATATCATATCAAATGTAATTTGACTAATCTGTATCGAAGTCATTTTATGTGTGAGCAGTGCATATTAGCCTCAAAAGTAGTGTGAAAAAAAAAATCTTTTTCCTATGTACGAAAAAAAATCAGTGCGAAAAAATCAGTGATTGTTTGTTGTGCAAATAAAATCATTTCCTCTCACCGTGCATATCTTTCAATGCAAAATTTATGATTGAAATTAATTTGAATATACTACATTACAATTACATTTAAAGGTTCAAAACCAATTCTGTCAAAATTAACTGCACTCAACTTTAAAACAGACAATTAGTAGCTCTGTAATAAATGAATTAGTGCATTTATCTCAGAATAGTAACGATATTAATAACAAAAATGTACAGTTATGAAAAAGTGTTACAAAAAAACTGAAGTATTTGTCCTATACATTATGATGTGCCAACTGCCAAGCATTTGTCCCTAACGAGAAATGATTACTTGGATCCATCATCATTAAGTTATTCACATGAAGGGGCTAGTTCCATGTAAGTTATGATTAAAAACATGCACTCCACTAAGCAAACAGTCAAACCAAGTCATGATTTACAAATCCACACTCACTGAAAACGTCAACAATGAGAACAATCGTGTATGGACTATAAGAATACATGTAAAAACAAATAATTACATTCTCAACTGCTGCCACACACAGGAAAATCAAACAAAATGAAATAATATGTCTCTACTTTTTGTGGAAAAAAGTGGGGATTGTCTTATAACACACTCAATGTCACCTTAAGTTGCTACTCCCAATTCTGTTCATTTGGTTAAAGGCAGGTAAGACTTTGTTCCTTAAATCTGAATCATGGTCTGAATTAGACCCCACCAAATGAACAGGCCTCCTAGTGGAACCGTATCTGTCAAACTCCAGCCTTTGTCTTGGTGCACTTTGTGATCTAACCTTAGCCCTAAAAGATTCAGTGTTTGCCATGTAATTGGGGTGACCTGGGTAGCCACTGAGGAAACCCCACGAACACTCACTCCTGGTAGGTGTAAAGGGTCCTCCTCCTCTTCTTGCACCACTTCCATTTCTAGAATTGGCAGAAAATGTTTGTGGACTATTGTCAGCAGTTCTTGAACTTGCTTCTTCTTTTCCTTTGTGAAACTTCAATGAGCTTAGCTGCAACACCTCCCTTGATGAGAAGCTTTGGTTTAGAGCCTTTGCTGAACGTTTTGATGGAGACTCATGTGCCGCTCCAAAGTTCTCATTATTGTAATCAGAACTCAAATAATAATGTGCTGCTTGGAAGGAGCTGCTACTGTGGTGAGACTTGAAGTGTGGCCTCCAAGTATCCACTTCGAGAATCTTGTCACTTTTATCATCATCAGGGCGTCCATTTTTCAATGAAGCATCTCCAGTTTGGCTGCTCTTGTTATCTAATTCCATCCAACGGTTTAACCAGTTGGAATCAAACCTGGCTCGTTCTGAGTCAACGTTCCTAGAATTGGCATTGGAACTACATCTCTGCAAGTTTTAAGAGAGAAAAATGCAATTGAAGTAGGGAGAATTAAGAGAGGTACACCATCCCCAAGACCCAGAAATGAACAGAATTGAAAACTTTTGTTGCTTGGGAGTTCAATGATTGAGACTGCCTACACATTTTAGTCAAGTTTTGCTCAAGTTATATCAACACTTGACTGATTCAAACACCTATGTGCTCTTAGGCAGCCCTTTTTATGAGAAGAAATAAAATCATAATAAGATAGGGAGTTTAAAAAAAAATATTTTTCTAAGAAGTTAATATTATTTATCAAGTAGTTATTATATTTTAAATTTTAAAAAAATATCAATTGTAAATAAAAACATTTCTTGAGAGCCTAAGGAGAGCCCTCTCCTAAGGATAGGCTGCTCCTCCCAATGGGGAAGAATCGTGTACCTTAAGGATAGAAGATCCATCAAATTTTGTACTGAAGCCACGAGGTGGGTGTTCATATTCTTCAGGGACCTACAAGTAAGTAAATAATAATAAATAAATAAATAAATCATACAAGTTAATAGTTGATGAGTCATTCTTTGCTGAGTAGTAGTAATAATAAACAGATATATATATTTCAATGGCAATCACAAGTCAAACTAAAACAGTTTACTAGGCACCATCATATATTGCAATTTGCCATTGCGCTGGCTCAGCTAGCTTCTACTACAAGGTGGAAAGTAATTTCTTAGCAGAAAAGGAAGACCATATGAAAAAGTAACGTTTTAAAAGGTGACAAGCATGTTTGAAGAAAATGAGGAGGCTTTCTAAGAAGTTAGCCTCAAACTAAAAAGTTAGCCAGAGATTACAAAGAAAAGAATGATGACAGTTGTAAAATACTTTACATACAGGATAGTGAGAAAGGGAAGAGTTGAAGTTGAAAGAAGGATCCGACAAGTGCGCACGGCTTGCACGTGCCTGGGCCTGAAGTCGCACCAATGTTTGCATGCGCCTCAGCATATCAGCACTTTGCTTTCTCACAATGTGGCCCCTAACCAATGCTTGCAACTTCACCAATGCTTTTAGCGCTCTCAATGCCCTCCTTGCCTTCCAAATTCACCCAAAAACACTTTCTTAACAATTATTAATATTTCCTATCATATTGTAATTTAGGACCTTCTACATATCGAAATAAAATAAAATATTGAGTACGTACAAGCAAGGAAATCTTACAATACTATAATAAATGAGAAATATCCAGAAGGGGGGGCTGGTAGACTCAATCACTATTGAACACACACCGTGATGAAAAGCCATTCTATAACGATGTTCTTTTCTTAATTTCCAACTAAATTTCACTGTTCAATCTAACGGTCTGTTTTCTATTTTTAGTAGATCACTTATTGTATCTTCTTTTTTTTTATTTCTTTTTTAATATTTTCTGTGTGTAAAAATTATCCTTGCGGAGAAATTATTGTAATAATTTGTTGCATAAAGGTCATTAATTACTCTTCTGTTATTCGTTGAAGCTTCCTATATATGCTACATTTGCCCTTTAGTTTGGCTTGCATGACCAGCAGAAAGGCAAAAGGGTAAAAGAGTTAAAGTTCATTAGTTCAATGAATATAGTAATCTGGCTCCATTCTCTTACCTTTTCAAACAAAGAATGCATTATGGTCGGTTAGTGGCCTTAACAAGGGTTACTTCTTTCACATTAAAGTTAGAATGTGTTTATGTTAAGTAAGGTGAAAAAGGCCCTTTTTTCCCCACAAAGGAATGGTATTTTCATCTTTTGATTTGGCAAGACAAAGACTTGATCACAAATGCACCCCTCATACGTAGCCAAAAAACAAAATTAGAGGTTACCAACTTGCTGGTCTCTCTCCTATTACATTGAGTAATAGCAACCCCACCAATGAGTAGTTAGGGCCATGACCTTAGATGTGGTTGAAGATTGGCTGGCACAGGGCCACTAACCTTTGATGGTTTTTGCGCGCAGGGCCATTCTACTTTGCCTCCTGCAAAGGTAACTATCATAACCTCACCATTCACCAACTATGTGTGGGGTTCTCTTATTCTACTCACACACGTCCTATTTTCCTCTTTTCAATCCCCACAAAGTCCTGCAATTCCTACACACTCAAATTCCAAAAAAGGCACTTTTTCTCTAAAAATTAAAAATTGAGCCTTGTTAGGAGTAGGCTACTTAGGAGTCTCTATTTTCCCTTCCTATGTTATTCCTAATTAATTAAAAAAATTATCTAAAACATCATTCGTTTTTGTCAATCAAACTAATAAATTAGAAAAATTATTATTGAGTAGAGACTAGAGTGCAACATTTTCTGATGGAAATTACGACTTTCTTGTAATGTAGAGCCAAAGTTTATGAGATAAGGTAGAATAAGGAACTCAAGAACTCATGGCAGAAATGACTGAAAAGCAATGAATTAAATATAATGTAGCACACTAGCACGTGATAAGAAGAGGTAACAATAATTCTCTAAACCGAATAGGATAACGATACTCGTAAATAATTTTAATAATTTAAGAGAAAGGATTACGTGATGCAACGAGAGATAGGAAAATAATTAGTCAAACGTAAATTGTGTATCGAAAAACTTAGGATAGGAAAATAAAAGGAATCTCTAGTTTGAATCTTATGACATGATATACATATAGCAAATTGTCAGCACTCAGAAGCAGTATCCAACTCCAGAAGACAGAGAGAACAAACACATTCCAGAATCTTACTATAATAAAATAAAATAAAAAGTCTTTAAATAATTATTTAAAAATTAATTCATGTAAATTTCACTATTTTGGAAGGAAGCAAAGGTGTGGGGGCGGTGGTGGAAGGGGACCAACACCTATGTCCACGGAACAGGTTGCTTACAGTGCGAAAAATAATTTTAAAATAAAAATAAAAAATCTCTCTGTTGAAAAAGAAGCAATATTTGACCACCGTTTGATTCCCGAGAAAATCCGTAGAAAAAATAATTCCATTTCAACAAGAATTTTTTTAAAAAAATAGTCAACACATTTGAAATTACCTAACCATGGAAGAATTTGTTTTTTTTTTTTAAAAAAAACTGAAACAGAAAAAAAAAACCCTCGGAAACAAGGATGATCATGATTCCAAGGACATCATTAATTATCGTAAATTGTGAAAAAAAGGCAAATTTATAGATTTTAGTATTTTTTTTCACTTACCAAGTAACCACGGAACGCCGATTGTATCCTAACGGCGGCGGTTTCAAGGTTGCCAACACGCGCCGCCATAGCGGCGGGCCTGGTGCTTGTGGCGGAGACGCCTCCGCTTGTGAGTCTGACAACCTCCGCAGCAGCGTGGGCGGCGGCGAGAGCAGCCTCTGCTACGGCGGCGGTGGCGGCGGCGACGGCGATGGCATGCTTGTTGGCGTCCAAGGGAGTTGAGGAATCAAAGTAAGTGACGGCGGAGGGTGGCGGTGGCGGCGGGAGTGACTTGTTCCTGACGGTGTGTTTGAGGAAGGTCCATCTTTTCTTGGCGGATTTGGAATCGGATGGTTTTTTGGCGCCGAAAATTCGCCGGAGAAAACCCATTTCTCAAGTCATTGGTGGAGAGAGAAGTGAAATGAGTTTAGTTTAGTTAGAGAAAGAGAAAGAGAATGAAAATGGAAGTAGCTGAAGAAGTTCTGTGGAATACTAGGATTTTGTAGTTAGACTTAGAGAGAGTGTCGGAGATTTGGACGTCTCATTCTGTTTCGGGTTTAACTTCACGCGCTTTTATTAACACCTTCTTCTTCACTCGCAATTCCCATTTTCTTCTTTTTCACCGACCCTCCTGTAAATAACTTTGTCTTAATCAATTTGTTATGGTGACAATTTACTGCACATTACAGTATAGTATATATCATGCATTACCTTCAAAGCAGTCGTTTATGTATTTATAAAATTGGGTGTAATATAACTGCACCAGTAAGACTGTAGTAAGAGAAAAAAATTTCCACAAAGAAATTGTATTTAAAAAATTTCTTCATATAACAAAATATATAATAAAAAATTAAAAGCATCTTATAAATAAGACTAAAAAAAAGTAAATTAGAACAAGAACAAAGATTATGTCACATCTTATAGGGAAAAAATGGAACATTTTTATTTAATATTATATACTTAATTTTTTTATTTTATATAACAAAAAAATTATATTTTTAATTATTTTACAATGCACTATTTTTTAAGCAAACGAGTATGTAATAATTTTTGTAACACACACATATATACTATTCAGTGTACTTTTTATCTTAGTGTTTATTCAATATTTTAGTTTAGTCCCTAATTTTTTGTATTACTGTGACCTTTTATTCCTTTCTTTCTTTGATTTTGATTTATTTTTTTTATCAATTAATTGGTTTTAGTGTCTGTTAAAAAAATATCATAATTATAAAACAAAAAGGTGTAGTAAAAAAAATATAATCGAAAAATCAAATTAAAATATAAAAAAATGGTTGAACTAGAACTTTAAATAAAGAGAAGAGATGAAAGGTATAATTTAACACATTATTTGATTGGATTGTCTGGTAAAAAAAAAATCAAATTAACCGGGTGTCTATATCTTAAGTCAGTGAATCGATCATAAGAATTCCTTACTTAGTGAAAAAGATCTAACCGTCTCATATCAAGGTTTTACTTCATAGTAGGAGTATTTATAGATTGGGATCATATATAAAAACTGACAGACAGTTATGTATGTATTTTCACTTGTGCATCCATAGTAGACGCGTGGAATTTAATGTCTGGATAATCTGGCGAGCTAACTTTTGTGTAAGACTGCAAAAGAAGATGAAAGATTTAAAACGTTTACTCTAAACTTTTCTAACAATAGAAAATAGAAATGTATTTTTAATATATTGTTATTCTTGAATAAAATTTATTGAATACAAAAGTGAGAAATGCATAATGAAAGTTATATAATTTTTATCTAATAATAAAAATATATTTTAAAATATGTTTTATATCATTTTTCTTTTCAGTAATCTCAGTGTCAAACAAAAACTAAAACATAAAACCTATGTCGTGGTTTGAATAAAGCTGCTTGGCCGGTTGTCAAATGACCTGCATACATTAATTGTACAAGTATAAGCATGGACGCGCGGGTTATCCTCGAGTAGTTATTGCACCAGTCGGTGTTTATAGTTATACACCCTATAATTAAAATTTTGAAATGCAATAAAATGAAATCAGAAGAAAATATTGTTTAAATTATTTTAATATTTTCTTATGTTTGCGTAAGAATTATAACTTATAAGTTCTCTTTGCTCACTTTGAATAAATATTGCCTTGAATTTTTCATATGGACAACACTTAGCGATTGAAAATATTTAAATTACTGGCTACCAGAATAATAAATAGAAAGGTACATCTTTATTTTCTCCTTCCCAAACATATGTTTCGGCTAATAATGATCCCATCATTTCAAGGATGCCGAAGACAGGCATAATACCATCTTGCTCCTCTAAAAATAGCCAGCCTCCCAGTCCCAACTCATGGGAAGCCCTCAAGCAACTAAAGTGTTAATACCTTGTTTGTGTTTATATTTTGTTTTTTTATTTATTTATTTTAGGATAAAAAATTCTGAGCAACTTCTGGCGATCATGTGAGCATGCAAGTTTGGATCACTTTACAAATCCAAGTTTACCGTTTAGTTCTGACATTTTGTCTAGCACATTAATGAAAAGCCAGCAAATGGGAACATTATGAAAAGACACAATAAGCCGACGAGTCAATGAATGTAGCTTAACGATAGGAAAATTCTTCAACAGGAAGTCAATAAAACTAAATAAAGGAAGTGTACGGTAGAACTATAAAGTAGTCAAATGATATTTAACACAAATAAGTTGTGTGGAAGCAAGAAAAATCAAAATATACAATTTATACTATACTAATTATTCTAAAAGAACAGCTGCGTTGATGAATCTCGTTAAAATACAATCGGGCAAACTGAGGCATGGAGATCGGAGACACCCATTGCTTGACAATATCAAATTTCTTAAAAGAGGGGAGGGGGTAAATAATCAGAAAGTTCATGGTTTCCAAGAAAATTTTGGCCAACTATCTCCTTACTAATTTAGGAGAGATGTAGAATAGACTACAGACACAAGATCATGAACAAATGACCTATATTTGGACAGAGTCCCAAATTTCGGCACAATGTCCCACCGTTGAATTTGTATCTCTTAAAATATCAAAGACATGTGCTCATGTTATAAGCTACAGTGACAAATAAGAACAATAAATATAAATAGATATATCTTGTTTAAATTGTCATCCTTAAAAAGATGAAAGCATGCAACTTTTTTAAATGATCATGTCGCTACTAACTAACTTTTAATCTTATCCATTCGTATATCAGTTATATAGTCTAGATTTATAATTCTTACATTATTAAAATAATAATTATTCTCATTATATACATACATATATATATATATATATATATATATATATATATATATATATATATATATATGAATGTATTTGTAGATATGTTAGCTTTCATTCCAAAAAGTTGTGTAGCCATCGCATTCAATTATGTAATGTTCATATGAGCTACACAATATCGGATGATGAATATTTGGTTATTTACAAAAAAAGAAGGATGACTCTGTTTTCAATGCTTATGACTAGAATAATCCCCACTGTAAAGCAAAAATATTGGCACTACCAAAAGCGTATTAGAGGAAAATGATTTAACCATGTTTTACCCTTGTACTTCATGCAGACTCGGAACTTCTGTATCTATGGTCATACAGCAAGAATGAAGAGGAATGTGGATTTTGGATGTCAAGATCTATCCCCTACAACCAATATACACAAAGAAGATTTTGAAAGTTAGCTGATATGAATCCACCCACCAAAAATCTTTTTTTTTTCAGGGGTGGTGGTGGTTTATGACCAAGAAATGTTTACCTGTCGCATCTGATTATTGCAGGGCATGGACGCATGGTATGTGCTCTGGATTATAGGCTCCTAAGTAAAAATTTCTTAACATGTTATACACAGATGCATATTCCACATATAATCAAAACACTTGATGGCTGGAAAAATAAACACCTGCAATAGTTGAGATTGACCAGGACAATCCTGTTGGTTAGAAAAGATGTTTGGCGGTTGTAACGTGTTAGAATTAGATTGATGGTCCAGCACATGATTAGTCTGTTCATACATACAGTGAACCACTTGATTGGCTTCAAAACTGTACATACCCTGTACCACAAATGAGAAAATCAACAAATTCTCTTTTGTGTACACAAACACACACACACACACACACACACACACACACACACACACACACACACACACACACACACACACATATATATATATATAGAGAGAGAGAGAGAGAATATATTCTTTTAAAAGTTATGAGCATTATGTTTGCTGATAACTGCAAACAAATAATATGATCACAAAATATACTATCATATCTGATAAATGATAAAAGATGACCTGCAGAATGGGATTTGGTGATGCAGAATGAGATGAAACATATGCAGATGAGGGGCTTGAAATGCACACAACGGTATTTGGTGGAGATACTTCTACATTCAAAATCCTATCAGAATCAGCTCCATTAAAAGTCATGGTTGTTAGATATCCCCTATCTGATGTAGCTCTCCTGTCTTTTCCTCCATTTGCTCTGTTACTTTCATCCTGATCCTCAATTGCATGTCCATTCAGAAAGATCTCTGCAGGCTCATTTTCTGAAGCATTTGCATCAATATTACTTGAGGTGATAACTTGACCTTCCTCAGCTTTTAATGCCAAGATTTTCTCCACTCCTACCATCACTTCATCAAGTTGCCTTGCAGAAAATTGGTAAGCCTCCATAGATTCAGAGGCTCTTACCGATAACTTGAGCAGTCTGTGGCACAAATCTTTGTAACAGCTTGCGACAACCATGTTAGGATTACCTTGCATTGTTAGTTGCTTAATCTCCCTAAGATTTCCCAACCTTGCATCTCCTGTCCATCTATCCAAGATGTACTGAGATGGAACTACTTTTATGTTTGTATGATCAAGAACTTTTAGTGCATGGCTACACAGACAACCAACCCGCTCAAACTTCATACAACTGCAGACAACTGTATCATCAGAAGAATTGAAGGTGACATTGTATTGTCTAGTATGCCCAAATGTATTTGCTTTGTACTCTCAATCAATGATCGATTTCTACTGTGTTGGTTAACAAGAACATTTAAAGATTTCTCATATGCTCCCTGAAATACTTCAAATGCTCTTGGAGTATAAATATCACTTGCATGCTTCAACAAAACCACATTACCCATTAGCCTTGGCAAACACCTGCTCATTTTCCTCACTAGCTTCTATTTCTTTATAACGCTGCTCATCTACTACCCTTTCAAAATGCTTAAAAAATTGAAGCACATCAAGGTCGTGATTTAGATAACTTCTAAATTTGTGAGACAAAATCTCACCTAAATGAAAGCCTTTGATGTCCACAAAAAATGTATTCTGACCAAAGACAACAGCCCATTTCTCTTTCTCTATAAATCCATCTCAGCCATTCATTTTGCTGGAGGTTATACTTCTCCAGCATAGCCTCCCAAGCACGAGTAAATTCTTCATCCTTGGGATCATAAATACTTCTCCTTAGATCGTTTGCAAAAGATTCAGCATCCTTAACGACATGGCTGAGGTATTTCAAAGTGTTCTCATACAACTGCCACACACATGTACAATGGTTTGTGTCAGATAAAACCGTATTGACTGCTTCAATAATTACAGCTTCTTGTTCTGTGAGAATGGCCTTTGGCTTTTAGCCAGACATTGCATTAATGAAAGTTTGGAATAGCCAATTAAATGATTCAGTAGAATCATCATACAGAAAAGCAGCAGCAAAGATTAATACTTGTTTGTGATGGTTAACACCTAAAAACTGTACAAATGGCCGAAGATCTTTGTTTGTTCTGCAAGTTGTATCCAAACAAATTACATCACCAAAATGGTCATAATCCACCACCATATTGTCATCAGCCCAAAAAAGATTGCTAACCTTGTCTTCAACATCAAGCTGTATGGCATAAAAAAATGTTGGATTTTCGAAGTGCTGCCTTTGGAAGTAACCAAGCAAACACACCCTGCTTCTCCTTTCCCCATATCTCTTTCCCCCACAGAATGAATTATCATAATTCATTGAAAGTAGATCAAGAGATTAATGGGTACTTATTTTTTTATTCAACATATCTAGTGCAGACTTTGATTTAGGTCCCAAACTGTTGTTTGAGTCAGCTTCCACAGCTTGAGCAACACTAAATTCATTTTGCAAGTTTAACATGCTAGCACTATTAGAGTTTGAGTTTATATTGTCATGATTATGTTGTGATTCAAAAGGGTGACCTGGTATTTACCATCTGGTTGCCGATTGACGATCATATGTGCCAAGCAGCCAGATCTTGTTTCCTTCCGATGTTTCTTCACATTAGCATCTCTTTTGTCTTTCCATCCCTCTTGGGAGCAGGTAAACTTCCTAGACACCACCTGACCATGCACCTTACTCCTATTTATCCAATCTTTTCTAACATTGAAACCCAACAATCTGGCATACTTGTTATAGAATCTGTATGCATGATCATTGGACTCAAATTCCGTACCAATTCCCAACACAGTATCGCAGCTAAGTACATTTGCTGCAGGAGGACAGGATTGAGAGTCACTAGCACGAGCAACATTTGGGCTGCAACAGTTCTGCTCCACATTCAACTCCAAGTTATTCGACGTCTGAGGTCCAATATCAACATTCCCTTCATGCACAGAACCAAACTCATTTTGATCCCCATCCATTATTAAAAACCTTCACCAAATTGGGAGAAATAAGCAAATTAATTTAAGTGTTTAATAGGCACGCATTATCAACTAATCAACCAATAAGAAATCAAATTCGGCATGATTTTTATAAGAGTCAACCAACTTACCATACATGACAGATATATTGATTGGATGACACTATGAAAGTGTACTAAGTTCGGTTGGATTAACCGGAGATACAAACACACACACACACACACTAAAAAGTGCATATGTTTATTCTTAATTTAACTTACTTAGCTCATAAAAAAATATGAATCATAAAATAGACCCAACTACGATGAAAACTAAGTTCATGCCAAATCCACAAATAATGTTTCAAACCCACCTGGTTTCAATCTGCAATTTGCACAATGACACGTTCAATTTCACTATTAGAATTGCAATCCAATAAATAAAAAGCAAAGGCAAACACTAGAGTTTTTTCTGAATGATGATTCATTATCGATCATGTTCATTACAAATTCTGCTGAGGTTATGGTGATTGCAGTGCAAACAACCCTTACCGGTAGCTATCCAGAGCCGTGATTTGTAGTTGGATTCATTCGAATGCAGAGTTATAATTAGTTGCGAAAACACATGATTTGGATTGGAGCTGCTTCTATCCCTGAGTGCGAAGAAGCAAAACAAAGGGAAATAACAACTCTGCAAATACTAACACGATGGAGAAGATGATTCTGCTCCTCTTCGGATATTAGCAGATAAAACGCATAGTTGCACCGTTTTTCATTAAAATTTTAATAATTTTTTTTACACAAAATAATATTATTTTTAAAAAATTACACAAATATTGTATTTTTTGTTTCGCTGTCACAGATATTGTATTTGAAGGAGTGTGCTTATTATTATTAACACTTCTCTCATTAGAAATATCCCTACAAGAGAGGTTGCTATAAATGCAAGATTTATGAGTAATTTTTAGAAATTTTAAAGTATTTATAATATATGATTAACAGTTTTTTATTTTAAATTTACAAGCTTTATAATGTTTCATAAATTTAAAATTTTTATTTTAATATTAAAATTGATAAAATAAATGTTTAATTTGAGTCACATTAAGTTTTAAAAATGAAAATTAATTCTTTGCTTGATAAAAATAAATTAAACAACGATTATTTATTATTTATATAGATAACTCTTTTAAATAAACCATTCTCAAATCATATGTTGTAATGATAAAAAATTGTTAAACAATTTCTTTAATTTTAAATAAATGTAATTTATTCTACTGTTTTTTTTTAAGATTAAATATATTTGTAGTACTTTAAAATAAAATTATCGACTCATAAGGTACTGTGGCTTGGTTGAATAAAGATCACCTTTGCATTTTATAAATTGCTCGTGTCTTAGTTAAATCCTTCGCAAAACAAATCAAGAAACGAGATATGTATGTCTATAAATCACATAAAGCATACTAAAAATAAAAACAAAAAATCTCACAAATTCTGTTTATCTTATCACGGGTTAAAATCTAGTTTGGTTTTTAAAAAATTAATAATACACACTTATTGCCACTTGTAATTTATGGTACTTCTCGTATCTAGTTTAATGAATTTTATTTCTTAGGCGGATAAAAAAAACACTTATTGTTATTTATTTTTTAATTAGAATATGTTAGTAAATAATAATAAGATATTATGTTAAAATATATTCATATTATAATTATAGTTTACTAATGTACTTCAATCAAAAAATAAGTAAATATACGTTAACAAATGTTTTTGGAGTTGACTACTTGTTATACATTAGTAAATTCCTTTTAAAATATATTTTAAAACTATTTTTACATATTTTTTAAAATAAAAAAAAGTGAGCATAAAATTATATTTTTGTAAATATTTATGAAAAAAATAAAATAATATTTTCTTAAACCAGGCTGTAATTTTTCTCAAATTGTTTTGTGAAAACTGTTAACTCCGTTTGTTATCATCGTTTTCTCTAGGTGTTAATCACCAGACAAAGCCGCTAAAAATCACGTCCTCAAGGATTATTAGGCAGTTAATGCCTCTTTTACTGTCCAAGTAATATCACAATTTCACGTAACATAACAATATACCTGGACTCGGTGTTCTGCACAGTTACAGTGAAAATGATTGCATTGCATGTACCCCCTACCCTCAAAAAAAAAATGTAAGTTAAAAAGACAAAGGAATATATTGAAAAAAAAGGAAACCTAAAGCAGTAAAAGAGAAAAATTAACAACAAAAAATAAAATTAATTAGTCTTCTCAGAAGCTGCTGGAGCCGTCCAATACTTCTTCATAGCAAATAGAAGTTTCTCCCTTTGAAGAGGCCCATCTTCATGGTCTACAATTATACTATCCCATTCCAATCCATTGACGATGCTCTTTACTTTTACCAATATGTCAGCATCATCTCGGATGATAACACATCCTTCAGGTCTAAGAATCCTATCCATTTCTAGCAGAATGTCTTCCAATTCACATCTACAACACATAATCACCATTAGTTTGCTTTCTTAACATCAATAAGAACAAGAGAGTTTTACACATTGAAGTAACATATAAAATTCAACATATGTAGACCAATATGTTACCTGTTACTGTAAAGGCTGAACACTGAATCAGCATGAATTAGATCATAAGTTCTAGGATAAGTAGACATTGCTTCACACCTGCAAGAGAACCAAGCAACTCATTAAGCATATTAGAAACAGATAGATTCATCCAACATGGGACAAGGTATTATTATATGGTGCTAACCAGTCATGATATATTCCAATCAAGCCTCGTTCATATATGGCTCCAAGTGTGTTAACCTTAGCCTGAACAGGAACCACGTTCATGACCCAAACAGGGTCCTCAATTAGTGCAGCGGCAAATCCACCCAAGTAGGCATTCATATCCAAAAGATTGCGGTATCTCTCAGTTCCTAGTAGATTGTTCACTGTCTTATAATGTGATACCCTTTTCTTCCACAGCTCATAATTTTTTGAATAAGTTTCGGCTGTAACCCCTTCTATGGTACCCTTATAAATCCTTGGTGGGATGGATTTTAATCTCTTTGGCCAATTGTCCACTACCCCACCAGCAGTTTCTTCTTTGCTAGACACTACAGGAACAGGACTCAGACATGTTTGCATATTGGTGTACCTGAAAGGTGACCAAAATATTTATAAAAACAAATGGAAAAAACTTGACACATTAAGAATGAACAGAAGACATGCATGCAAGGAGATTGAACAAATTACCAGGCCTTGTCAGGGTCATTTTGTGCATTGCAGAATGATCTGTTTTGGGTGAGTTTATGATTGGCCTTGCAATCTAAATGGTTTTTTGGTTTCTGCCAGATGGCAATATCGTCCTTCTCGACTAGCTTGTTCCAACAAAGGCTTTTGGCTACCTTCTCAATTTTGGTCTGCTCTTCGTTCAGTTCCTCCTTTTTTCTCTGCCACCCTTTCCAGTATTTCTTCCAATTGATTGGTGGCCCAGATAGAATCCAATACCCACCAGGGCGTAGAAATCGATCCACTTCGTTAAGAAAAATCCCATCTGTTTCAACAATTAAGTGAAAAAGAATAATTTTCTATACAAGTTACTACTTAAAATCATTAAAGGTCTCAAGTATAGTTTGTGGTGTGATAAATAAGAATATTAGTGTATATGGCATATAGTATACCATATTCAGCCCATGGGATGAGGCAGCGAGAGCAATGGGAGATGTCAAAAGCCCTGGAAGGGAAAGGAAGCCTCTTGGTGGCTAGGATTCCAATGAATGCAGGAACACCTCGCTCAAGAGCAAATTGAACTTGTGCTTCGTGGGTATCCCTTGGAGCAATTGACAATGTTAGGATATTGCGTGATAGAAGATAGGCTCCCCAACTAGCAACCTGCACACAAAGTTTCATAAATATAGTAGTATTGATTGGTAAAGTAATCATGTAATACACGAATTTGTTAAATTTAAATAATTTTAATATGTATATGAGAAGAAGAAGAAGAATGTGAACTATTTATGTTGAAGAGGTCATGTAACTTATTAAGAAAGAGTATAAATTTTTAAAAGCTTGTTTAAGTATTTAGATTTATAATATGGAATTATATATATTTGTTTTCTCCGAAAAATGCAGGATTTGGATTAAAAAAATTTAAAATAATTATTTTAAAAGTTAATAAACTTAATTTATATCAATTTATAATAAGATGATAATATAAAAAAATTTAAAACTATATATATTCTTTTATTATAAAAAAACTACACTATTTATTCTTGTTTTAGTGTAAAATAATATTCTTAATTTCTTACATTATTTTTTCACTATATATATGTTTCATAACATCATGCTTATTCAGTAAAAAAAAACAATCATACTTATTATTTGCAAACACAAGGCCAGCGGATACAAATCAAATTAAAATTCAATATACTAATAAACTGAACCATTGAAAAGTTTTCTCCAGAATTTAATATGGATAATTCAATTAGGACAATAGACAAAGCAAGCCGTTACAATTCTTCTATTTTATCTAACTCCCATTTGAAAAACAAATACATTTCCTTAATTTTAGTCGATATTTAACTTAATATTATATTTTAACTCAAAACTTTAAATTCAATTATCTTCTCTTCACTTATATGATATTTAACTTAAACAGAATTTCACTCAATTCAAGTATCTTCTCTTCACTTATATGATATTTAATTTACGCAGAATTTCACTCACATTTATACTTCAAGAATAAAATAAAAGGTATTCTTTTTCATGCATTCCCACATCTCTAGTTGAAGATGTAACACTACACTTAATATATTTAAAATATTTTATTTGTCCATATGCATCAAGCCTTCATCTCAATAAAATTAGGGAAACATGATATTTCTTATTTTAAATGAGATATTATTTAATTATTGAGAGTGTTTTAAATACTCTCAATAATAGAAATAATATTACAACTAAAATAAAAGATGTTATTTTTATTCAATTTTATTGAGGTGAAGGATTTAGCTAGGTGGAGAAATAAAACACTAGTATGTGTTCAAGTGTAGTGCTACATCTCCAACCAGAGACGAATGGAAGGAAACACCGAAACCAAATGTCATCTCAGTCCTAACTTTACATTTAGATTTTCGAAGCAACTGCATTATTTTTTCAAAAACTGCTTGACTTCATTATTAAAAATCAAATCAGCCAACTCAACTATTCACAACAAGAAATTCACAACCATTTACAACAAATCACGAGAAAACTTTGATGAAAATTAAGGTTTGACTCCATTGGCACAGATAAATATTTCACAATAAAAAAAAGTACTTTTCAGACATTAAAAAAAATTGAGATAAGAATTTCACAATAAACTCTTCTAATTACAAATCGGGACAATAATTATCTCAGCAAATATTCTAATAACTAATAACAAATTTTGATTGATCCGTCGTGTACATTTTGCACTGACACGGTGAAACAGCCGTTAAACTATTGATTTGTAGTAACGTAAAAAAAATCTTTTACATATCAAAATTTTAAATAATAATAATAATTACTATTAAGTTAAATAAATATTTTTGTAAGGAGAAAGAGAAGAGAAGAAGGGTTACCCCACAGCCAGTATCGAGAGCAGTCCGAATAGAGCCATCTTTAAGATTAATCAACATTCCGATATCCTCAATGTAGGCGTCAGCGCCGTTGGGGAAGGTGGTTCCGCCGCCGGGGAAGACGAAGCGGTCGCCGTCGGAGCGTATCCAGTTCTGCACGGCCTTCTCCACGGTGAGCTCACGGTGGGGGACGTTAGCGAACCACGCGCGGTCTCTACTCGCCGGCCAGGGGAAGGGGTTCCGGTAGCCGTGGGGGGCAGGTACCCTACACTTCAAGGGCTCTTCGGGACAGTGCCTTTCTTTGTATATCTTTCTGCTACGTTTGTACCTCAGGGACCTTTGCGGGTCATGGCACGGCGTGTACTCGCTGAAGTTGGCGCTGCACCGAGGGAAGGTTTTAGAAGACTCGGCGCTGAAGTGGTTGCACGGTGCGGAGAGGGAGAGGGCGGTGGTGAGGCGCGATCCTCGGTGAAAGACGGCGAGGAGGTAGGAGGTGATGCAGAGAAGGACAACGAGTGCGTATATGTGTGCTTTTCTTCTTAAGTTCAAAACGCTGCGGTAGCGGGAAGAAGAAGAAGAATCAGCATTCGCCATCGCTAGCTGTTTGGATTCTTGGAGAATCTTGGAAAATAAAGAAGATGGGTATTGTGTGTGTTTATATGACTGTCAGCGCGCAAAGACACAATCAAAGAGAAGATTTCATTTGCTTTGTTGTAAATCTTTGTATGTATTCGTATCCTTTATGTAACGCAAGTACGCAACTCCAGTGATCTCGTTCTAATGAGTTACGCAAATCCTCCA
Organism: Glycine max; assembly: GCF_000004515.6. Lineage (NCBI taxonomy): Eukaryota > Viridiplantae > Streptophyta > Magnoliopsida > Fabales > Fabaceae > Glycine > Glycine max. The sequence goes on along the minus strand of NC_038256.2, from coordinate 39,463,741 downwards.
CTTTTTTCTTCTTCTTCAATTACTATTAAAATTGTTTTTTTAAATAAAAAAATATAGGAAAAAAAGTAAAGTGGGAAAGAGGAGATTAATTTGTCTTTCTACCAAAACAATTAATAATGTATCCTTTGACGATAGTATTTTTTTATTGGTTTTTAATATACGATAAAGAAAATATTTAATAAAATATTAAATGTACTTAATATTCTAAAAATATAAACAGTATATGATATTTTTTGTTTGATAGATGAGATTATCAATGAGGCAGTGTTTTTGTGGGAAGGAAAGATTTAGATTTTTCACTTGATTGATTGATTTATTCCTCAATTAGTTTGACCTTTTTTTTATCAAATTAAAGATAATATAAAAAGATTTATAATAATTCAGATATCCTTTCTTATTAAAAGTTAGACTCCTTGATCAAATGGTCACAGATTTTATAACTTTTTATAAGAAAAGAAAGTAATTAATGTACATATACTATATATCAGTTGAATAAGAACGCGTTTCCATTATGTTTCAATTAACAATCTATATTTTTGTTTATTTTTTCAAAATATTTATTGATTAAAATCATATATATTAAATACAATTATGTATTTTTTAAATAAAATAAATATTTATTATATCTGATGACTGATATATAAAATTCATTAATGCTTATACTGTTGATTACAATATTAGAAGAGAATCATTTAAACCAGAAGAAGAAGAAGAAGAGAAGCATTTATTACACTTGAAAAATAAAAAAGCATTTAACTAACATAAAATTTAGACTTCCTTGCTAAACAATCGACAACTTGATTGACTTGTTTACAACTTAATAATTTTGAAAATGATTCAACTTCTTTGTGCAGCTCGTGATGATATATTCAGACTCATCATTCATGAAATAACTTGCATTGAGACAGTCCACAACCTGTTAGCCATCGAGCTCAAAGGTGATTTGATGTAAGTGCATATTTGAATTCTAATTTATAGCTGTGGGAAGTGCAATTGCTTTTGCTTCCTAAGATGGAGTTACACCAAAAAACCATATTGTCATTGCAAAAAACAAAATGACACAAGTGATTTTTTATGCAAGCTCTAACTCCAAATATTTTAGAATCACAAAAGAGGCGTAGACTAAGGTGGTGAAGTAGGTAAATTTGTGTTTGGTGGTCAGACAAAAAGTAACCAATTATATTACGTATTTCTTGTATTTTGATTTATTTTAATATTTATTATTTAATAGGGATTGACCATTTTGCCATTAATGTTGCATTTTAAACAACAAACACAAGGTGGTGTCCAACATCGATTACCAGAATCAAGAATCAGATGCAATGAAGAGTTTATGTTGTTATTGTGCATGCTTCCGGTCAGTGAGATTCAACATGGCCAAACGAAATGTGACACATACTATTTTGTGGATACCATCCCATAACTTTTTATTTCTCCTCCTCCAGAGACACCAAAAGATATGGATTTAACTTCTTCCACTTGTTCACTGTTAAGATTGTTGAGGATAAAGATGTATTTCTTGAGATCTTCCATAGCTTCAGATGATTGTTGCCACCTTTATCAAATACCAGATTTTGACCACATTGTTTTTGCATGTTGGCAACCAAATAACACATGCTAATATGTTTCGGGACAATTTTCACCCAAAGGACAAGCAATTGGACATTGAACTCACTTCAAAGAGAGGCATTGTCTTGTAGGAAGATAATCCCTAAGTTCTCCCCAAATCAAAAAGCTTCATTATTTGCAAATCATCACTTTGTCTTCATCATGCGATAAGTAAATTGGAATAGATAAAGTTTGTTGCACATCACGATCTTCGAAAACATCATAAATAAACTTGAACATTATGTAACACTTGATTGGTCTATCAAATCACATACCTTAAAATTTACAAACCGGAAACAAATAGTTGTTTGAACATAGGGTTTATCTTTTGCATGAAGCCAATGATCTCTCTAAACATTTATTTGTTTTCCATCACCAAACCATCGTTTAGTGCCTCTTTAACCACCATATGGAACCCAAAAAATCTTCCTTTGCAATAAATTTGGCTTTGAAAACACTTGTGACAAAAGCATCTTAATTGGAAATAAAAATTCAATTTTGCTTCTCTAATATGGTTAAATTAAAAGCAATGTCTAAAACTCATACCTCTATATTCTTTTTGCATAGATAATTGATCCATCTAAGCCGGTTGATGTCGATCTCTTCCATAATTTGTATTCGATCCCCACCGAAATGAATTAAAAATTCTTTGAATATTTGAAGGGTTTATGTGAGTAAAAAAGTACTAATACAATAAGAAAGATTTTCTCAAGCAACAAATTTAATAAGAACTTCACTGCCAACTTTAGATAAATGCTTTCTAGACTAATGATAGTTCTTCCTCTAAATTTCGTCTCTCAAGTAATTAAAATTAACTTTCTTCTTCTAACCTGTTATAAAAGACATACCAAGATACTCGAGTTTCAAAACATGGAGTGACTCCAAAAAAGATGAAACATGATGCTTAATGATCTGAGAAGTATTTTTATTGAAAAACTTATAACTTTTGAAAGTTCACGGCTAACACATAAGACTTCTCAAAAACATCCAAAATTTCATGGATAACACCAACCTTCTTTTGAGGAGAAACTAATACAATACCCGTGCACTCGCATGGGTTATTCGAATGAATATTTTTTTTAATGAATAAATATCATGAATAATAATTATGTAGCATACAATATAAAATATAAAGATATATTTTCTTATACATAGCATAGCATGGATAGGTACCTAGAATATTATAAGTTGACTTAGTTATCAATCTTGGAATAAGAATCTATTTTTTGGTTGGTGTTGAGGAGGAGAGAGGGGAGTTTCTTTTATTGATACGGTAGGATGAGTTATTTTCTATTTTTTCCTATTGATATGATTTTAAAGGAATTTACCAATTTTCTAATAAGGAATATCGTAGAGTTAAGTGCATGTTTGAATAAAAGTCAGTGAATAAAAGTTTGAATTAAAAGTCTATTTTAAACTTAAGTTTAGTATAAAATGTGTTTATTGTAGTGTGATTTATGTTTGGATATTTTTTCTTAAAAACACTCTTGATTAAATCAAAATTATTTTGATAAAATTAAGCAAAATTATTTTTACATGTATAATTATTTAGAAGAGTATGAAGTATATAATTAATATAATATTCGTATTATTTTTTTTATTCAATTTCAATATCTTTTAAAAATGTTAAAATAATTTAATAAAAAGTTAAAATAATATAAACCATTTGTTCTTTATAATACTTTTCACCTTTACTTTCATTTTCTTCTCTTTTTCACTTCTCAAGAATATTTTTCTCTGATATCCAAGCTTCAAGATCATCATGGATGTTGTGCATCTCAATTTCAGGATATTTGGTGAGTTTTATTTTTTACACAAATGGGGTTTTCTTATTTTCTTTCTATGTACACTTCAATTTGTTTGTCAATTTTTAACTTGCGTTACACTTCAAATTTTAACTTAGTTTCCTCTTATAGGTGCTCGTGCACTACATTATGATCTTCCCAATTTTTGACTTGGGTTCCAGAAGATATGCTCATGCTGGTAAGAAAGGAAGTCTTATTCTTGTACGCATAGGAGACCAATCCAAGGTTATGGTGGTGACTATTGAGCATGATGTTGGATGCAAATTTATAGAGGTGATCTTTGCTTCCTTTCCATTTCTACGTACCTTTTATCTTTCTTACTGGAAGTTGTCTTTGTTGTTATCATTATACTACGCAAAGGTGGGTATCCAATTTTTTTTTTTTTTTTTTTTTATAAATCTAACAAGACAATTTCATACTTTTTACTCAAACTCCTACACTGAAACAACCAACCAGGCCAATTTCATGATTTTTTAAGTGTGGACTTAGTTGAATTGGTCGGATTGCCCAAATGTATAATCACACATTCACACCTACAAATTAAAATTTACAAATCGCACATAATTTTGGAAAAAAGAATTCAAAATCAATTAGATGCATAATTCACCCACATTTACAAATCTAATCGGAATTACTCACATATTTATATTTTTTTATCTATATAGAATTTATATATTTTGTTAAGATATCAATAATCTATACCTTTTTAGGTGAATAATTTAGACTATCACTTGTTCAACGAAGCATTAAAAATAAAACTTAATTCAATAAAATTAACTCTCCAAAGCATTATTAATAGGAAACAAAAATCGAATTCTGGTAATTTTTTAAAAATGGATTCTGACAAATTAATCACATAACAACTATTCTCCACCAAGAAAATTCTTGTCTAGGCTTGTCTTGTTTCCATTTATATAAAGTAATGGAAAGCTTCACTTAAAAGCTCTCTCTCATAATAAGGAACCAAAGCAAGGTTATATATTAACTAAAGCATTGGTTTCAAATTTAAAGGAATCAACTCAAGCAGGAGTTGGAGTTGAAGGTGTTTTGTATTCAGGGTCGCCAGGCTTGTCTGTAGAAGTCACCATGTTTTGCTTTATACTGCCTAAACGTTCTACAGCTAAAGCTGCTAAGGTATAGTTAATATGTTTTTATTTATTTTCAGGAAAACCCAACTAACCTTCAAAGGAATTCGATTTCTTTAAGGTTCGACAGGGATCGAGTCAATCTGCCCCCGTGTTTGTTGATAATAAACCTGATACGTGTAAAAAATTAAGACATTTTATACATGCAGATTTATGCAGGGGCATTCGCCACATTTATTAATTGTTGTTATTTTCTTCTTTTCAAGGCAAGAGTCTTTACAATCTAGTATAAAATGTATTATATTTTATCCATAAAAAATTAGTATATGTGAGTCTTAATACTAAAATTTGTCTAAAAAATCAGTATAGCGAAACTGCATTCATTGCCTACATTATACTATCATCAAGTAATTATTTTCCATCCAAAATATAAAATTGCTAGAATGGCTTATTGCCATTGGAAAGCACACCTAAGAAGTTTCTCACGAAATTTTAACTGAACCATAGTTTGAAAACTGATTATATGTAGAAAAATGCATTAGTCAACACTTCATTTGGAAACCATGATGAGTTAGAAAAATAATTATCATTCTCACGAAATTTTTCTCAGATAGTGCGCTTTTTTTTCTTTGCAAAATATTGCTTTGCATTAATTAGAGAAATACTTTATTGTCATTAAACTGACACACGTGTTATTGCTAGTATAATTACCATGACTTTTTATTAAAAGTGTTAGATTCTAAACTTTGATGGAGGAATATTACCATTTAAAATAATTCTAATAAATCACGATAAATGCTCTTTTTAAAATGTGTCAATATTTTTTTTTATTTTTAAATTCAAATAATCATATTATAACCTCCCAATACGTTTGTACACTTATTTTCTAATTTTGAGAAAACTACGACAATCTGTTAGCTATTACTATTATTATTATTAAATAATTTATTTTTTCACAACTTATAAAATATATCATATACTACATTTCCTTAGGCCAAATATTAAGTTTTCTCGGATAGTGTTTTTTTTTTTTGCAAAATGTTGCTTTACTTTAATTAGAGAAACACATTACTGTCAATACTATACACATGTTACTATTAGTATGTTTGATTGTGACTAATTAATAAACGTGGCATATTTGGGAAATAGGATTTGATGTCTTCAAATTCAATTGACTAAATTAACTTTGATGGAGGAATGTTATCACTTTTTAACACATCGGTTAAGTTATTAAAAATATATTTTAATAAATCGCAGTAAACACTTTATTTAATGTGTCATTTTTTTAATCATATAATATTGTATCCTCTAAATATGTTTATGTACTTGTTTCCCAAATTTGAGAAGCTACCATAATTTATTATTATTATTCTAATAACAATAATAATATTTATTATTATTATTATTAATAAGTATGACCTTTTTATGATTTGCTCAATGTTATTGTATACTGCACTTCATCTCGCCAAAGTCGAACGGACGGTGGTGCATATGATTGTCAAGTGGCATTTTCCACCAAATATATAAAGTAATGAAAAAAGTTTCACCAAAAAGCTCTCTCTCATAATTAGGAACCAATGCAAAGTAAGGTTGATATCTTAATTATTGTCATGTGATTACTTTTTAAAGCAATATATATTCCTTATAGTTATATCTAAAATCAGGTATGACTGATTGCAAAATATAAATAAAATGTATTAATTCTCCATTGGAATTAGATGGAATGATTTTTTTGTCTCGTTATGAATTTTCATTCTAACCTACAAATGGGGCAACCATTTCTTCCTCGTTAAATAGCTGGATAAAACATTCTAAACTGCAACATGAAATTAACATAGTCAGATAAAAAATTCACAGTAACACAATTATTTTTCCAAAACAGAATAGTAATGGTAGAATAATAAAAATTCCACGACATGTTTTTAAAATTCAAAGCATTCTCAGTGCAACACAATAATTATCCCAAACAAAACAGTTGCAAAAATTAATCCGAAACAAAAAGAACAAAAGCATAAGACAGTGTCCACCTAAAAACTGAATTAGTGCATCAAAATACATCTAGTAATGTCTTTCCACTAAATTTTTACTCTTCCTTGATGTGCTTGCACAACTTCGAAGAAGATAACTGGAAAGAACCAAGTTTTTCTTGTCCAACATCATCCATTTGAGTGTTTGATGAAAACAACTTCTTGCAAGGGGTTTGTGACTGTAGTATATCAGGATCATTTTTTCCAAAGGAAATTGACTTTTCTTTTTTCAGCATTTGTCTCATCCTATTGAAAAACAATATTAAAATTGTTATAGATAGATTGCACAATTTGTACTTGTTATGAGAAAACATATAAAATATGTTATAATGACAATGTTGAGTGTACCTTTTCACTGGCGATTTTCTCAATAATTGATTGGATGATATCTTTATCTTCACAGACTTGACAACTGAAAAACGGGTACTTTTGGATTTGCTTTAATTTTGAAAGCTAGCAATCTTTTTTAACATGTTCAAGTGTTTCAAGTATAATCCTTGGATCAAATTCACCTTCCTAGACAATTTACAAATTATCAGCATTTAAAAATATTAGAAAACTTTCAGAATTTAAATCAGCTAAAGAATTAAGCATTGTTGATTACCTCAACAGTTATTTCATTCTTAATCTCAACAGCACTTTTTAATTAAGCATTGTGACACATTGTACATGTATTGGTAGACTCGGTGGAATCTTTCTTCTTGCTACAGTTAGGACATCCTTCAAAGCACCAACCATTTGCAACTAATAGTTTACTAATAACTCCAACAGTCACAAAATAATATTGCTGAAACAAACAAACATAACAATTTAAGAAACTTAAACTAATATTAGTAATAACTAAGTTACCAAATTTATAATTTGCTATACCTTATCCACTTGACCAAGCTCATTTAAATATTTAACTGGTGCATTAATCGTTAATTTTCCTCCATGGGTTAGCTGGGAACTTGAAGATTTTTGGCTCAATCTTAGACTTAAAGAAATGTTATCGGTATTACTGGCAATCAAACTGGCAGCGGGAACAATATTTAATCAAAAGTCTATATAAAACATTTAAAAATTATTGAAAAGAAGGTGCTTTCAAGAGATTTAACCTTTTCTTAAAATGCTCTATCTCTGGAATGCTATCGTCATTGATAAATAGCTTTGAACCAAACATGGAGTTTTGAATGGATAGAGCAAGCTTATCTGAGTTTACATAAAAACAAAATTTTTCTAAAGGGTTAATAAAATCATTATTCATAAAGACAAACAATTAAATGATTGGGAATGTACGTGGACCATATTAAGATATTTGATTGAACTTGTAGCCTCCTTTATCTTGGCCTGTGTCAGGATGACAAAAACTGGTCCAGATTTGTGTTTGTCCAAAAAATACCTCATTTGAGTTGCAAATGATCCCCACAATGTGCACGTAACCATTTCCTTGCTAACATCAAAATAACAGAATATTGTCATTACAAAAATTAACAAAAATGAAAACTAAACAAGACTTAAACTTATATTGAGAATATAACCTTCATCTCTCATTGTGAATACTAATTTCTTGGGCCTAGTTTCAAGGCTACACTGGACCAAATCAACAAACTCACCAATAACTTCTGCAAAAAACAACAATGAACATGTAAGAAAACACTATCATATAATCTTTACATAAAAGATAAGTAAAATCTAAGATATTAACTACATAACAAAACAAACTAATTGCTAAAAGTGTATCATTTACCTATTAACACATCAGCAACAACATTCTTATTGATGATAGTCTCAAACTTTGTAAAATCATAGCCATAATGAGGGATGTCAGGTAGATCTTGCTCCTTAAGCATGGTTCCCTTAACAAAGACCAACTTGTACCTATGCTTTGTTACTCTTTACTTCAAAATCAAATGTGATATAAGTCTTGCCCTCTTTTAGTTGTTGTTCCCATTTTTCTATGTCCAAATTCTTAACTTGAGCTGAAATTTTGTCCCCCTATTAGAAACAATTGAAAAACAATATTTGAGTTCATCTTCTAAAAATAATGAAATGCAAATATTATGTTGCAATTAATCAATTGATACCAATTGTATAGGCAAAGAATTCACACATTTTGATCCATGAAAATCATTTTTATTGTTGTCCTCTGCTGTGATTGGATACTCCACATATTGATAATTCTAATAGCTAACTTTCATGTTTCTCTTGAATCATCAATCTCCTTAATGGGAGTAACTTTGCGGGCCATCCTTATTATTTTATAAATAGTCTCAAATTATAAATAACATCAATTTGTAACAACCAATTTTATAAAAAACAATTCAATAATTTTCATAAAAAGTACACATGCATAGTGCCAACATTATAATAGTTATAACATTAAGCCATATTGTTTCCAGGTAGTTATGTCTCAAGATCATATTAAAAATCTAGATCTGGCAACCAAAAACCATAAAAAAGTAAACTTAAAAAAAAAAAAAAACAAAGCATCATGACTACCACCATCAAGCAAAAAGAACGAAAACAGAGGGAAAAAACTTACCCAATAGTGCAAACGAGTACATATATATCTATCTATGCAATGTGCCAATGTTATAATAATTTTCCCAAATACGTCAATTTTATGCTAGTACATAAATAACAACAATGCAAAACTCTCATTAAGGAGAAATACTCGTAAACTTCTTATGGTGAAAATCTTCTGGTGCATAGCTTATGGATTCCTTTCTGGTTTGCAGGTTCTTAAACTCTCACTTGCTGGTGTTTTCAATTTGTGTACAGTGGGTTTATTGGTTACTTAGCACGGGGTCTTTGCAGTTGCACGTAGAGGAAATAGGATGGTGGGAATGATTTCCCACAATTTTCCTGTGCTGAAGTTGTCTATGGAGAACTGAAACGTTTCCTCTATCTATCAATTTTAAATTTTATTTTAATTCAAAATGATGTTTCCGTTATTCTATTAGAATGTACTATTAAAAATAAATAAAAAAAGACTTTTTCAGTTCCTAAACAATAGATATAGAAATTATGATTGGTTGCACAAAGAGTGGTCACGTGTAAAAAAAAATCCTGTTTTAAATAGATATAAAAATTATTAGGTAGTTTAAAATTATCACATCATCTCTTGCATCAATAACTAATCTTAAATTATGAGATAATAAAATTAATTATTGTTATATAATTATTAAACATATCTTTAATTTAGTAAATATATTTTTGATTATTTATGTGTCACATAATTATTGGTTAGAATTTTTAATAATCTTAAATCTCTTAATAATTTCTTCCTTTTGGCTTATCTAAATTTATTCTAATTAATTATTAACTATTAACTATTTCGTGTTTTCAAGATAGACACACTACCACTTAGCACATTTATCTATAATAATACGTATGAATTTTATACATGACATTTAAAAGAGTTCTAAGTAATAAATTCATTTGATTATTTTTTTTTTGAAAGAGAACTCGTTTTAAATAATATAATAATTGTAATGTAATTATAATAATTGATTGTAATTAATTTTTTTTATAATTATAATAATAAAAGGATTAATAATGATTTATGATAATTATACATATTATACTTTTTTACTGTCTACATATTATTATTATTAACTAATTTTTTATTATCAATAGAATAAATTTTAAAATTTATAAACAAATAGAAATATATTTTATTTGAATAATAAATTAACAAAGAAATAATTTTTATTTGATTAATTTATATGTTAAAATGCATAATTCTATTAAGTGTGATAGAATACTAGTTTATATTTTTTTCTTGGGTCAGAAGACTAGACATATCTTTCCTAACTCATTATAATTCAGTAAACTAAAAAAATATTTTAAATATAAAATAAAAATATTCAATATAAAATACTCAATCATTTATTTTTTTAAATATTTAATTTAATTCATTTCAAGTAATTTGGATTAATATATATTTTAATTTGAATTAATTAATAACATTAATATATTTTTATTCAAAATTACAACATATTCAAATTAAGATAAAATATAAATAATTTATTGAGTGAATATAAATTTAATTCTTATTTTTATTATTTTCATAATTTTTGAGATATAATAATTAATTGAATCTTCAACTAATTATTTATATTACACAATAATAATTAATAACTTAAAAACTGTTATATTTTTATGATACATTATTGCTATCTAGAACAAAAATATTAATTTTAGTTTATAATTCCTAATTCAAAATTTTAAAATATTTTATATTATTTTTCAGAAATCAACATATATGTTATGAATGATAGGTGTCACATGAATTTAATTTTTAATTTAAAAATATATAATTGAAAATGTTACTTTATAAATATTTTATTTTAATTTTTTATTATAGTCAACGACTCTAAATTAGCTTGTTTGTAATATTATTTTTCAACAATTATATAAATTACTATCCTACTTAACACATAATTAGTTATCATTTCTCTCATTGTATTTTTTTAAAGTCTAAAATATATATATATATATATATATAATAATAATAATAATAAAATCTACTATATATATGACAACCATTAATAATAGACAATAATAACTAATAATTAAATGGTTAAAACAAAGAAAAAATTATAAATAATACATACTAGAAAAGTTTTAAAATATATATTTAAATTTTTTTATAAAAATATTTAGAAGTGTGTATGCATGAGTTACAACTTACAACATTCTAACACATAAATAATTATTTCTGTTCATAACTATTTACCCATATATAATCAAAGTTTCTGGTACATCATTGTCTTTGGCTCTCGGTGAGGGTTTTAGGGCACACACCGCAGGGAGACGGTTTCTTTCACTCTCTGCAATTCGCGATGGCTGACGAGGACTATGAAGATATTGACATGGGGTTCGTTCTCTCTCTCTCTCTTTCTCTCACACACACAGAAATTAGGGTTTTCCCTAATTCAATTTGCCTATTGAAAATCCTTAATTCCCACAGCCGACGAGGACACTATTTTAATTAACTCTCTTGTTCGTGACTAAATGAGCAATTCTTCAACTCACGGTACCCCAAAATGGATTTTTTTGCACCGTGTCGTATATTTATTCCGTGTTCCTTTTTTTTGTCCTGAGGTTTTATTTTTGGTTCGTTTATGGTAACACTTGTAGTTTTTTTTTTTTTTTCAAATGTTCTTCTACTGGATTTGATCACGTTTGCCTTTTTCTTTCAAACGTCCATTGTAAATTATTCTTCATGCTTCAATTGCTAGGGTTAGAGCCCTGAATTCTGTAATCTGTATATTTTCATTGAATGGTTTCTCATGGAATAAAGGGTGGTGATGCAGGTACGAAGATGAACCGCCAGAGCCCGAGATTGAGGTGCAGAACTCTTTGTCTTGTGTCCTTTTTTTGTATCTACACAAATGCATGTTATTGAACTCTGCGTTGAATGAAGTAATTGAATTATTGACTGCTGGATTGATTGATGAACAGGAAGGTGCAGAGGAAGATGTGGAGAACAAAAACGATGAAATAACTGGAGAGCCTATTGACACCGAGGATAAGGAAGAGGAACAACCAGTGAAGCGGCCTCGAAAGACATCGAAATATATGACTAAGTATGAGCGTGCTAGAATTTTGGGCACCCGTGCTCTTCAAATCAGGTTTGTTCAGGACTTGTGAGCTTCAGATTCTGCTTATTGATTATCTAACATGTTGTCTTTCTGGCTGGTCAGTATGAATGCACCTGTCATGGTCGAGTTGGAGGGGGAAACTGACCCACTCGAGGTAAAAGAACTTTTTGTTTTCTTTGCAGTTTGATACTTTTTTTCTTGTAAAGTTCATTTGAGCTCATTGTGAGTATTTCATTGTCAAACTTGTTATGCCAGTTTTAAATTTCTAAATATGATGGTATAGTCATATATTTATATGAAATGTAGAAAATATTTCATTAAGAAGTTTCCACTTTAGTGATCTCCTGACTGGACGGAAATCCTCTGTTCCATTAGCCTGTCTCACCTGCTGTTCCCCCAATAAAACTTTGACACATCATTTAATGAATCCGTGGCACTGCTCCCTTACTTTTACTTTAACCAAGGGTTAACGGCATCATTAATGTTGTTTCTTCATTCACGTAATCCCTTTTCAATCAATGAGTCTCTGTATATATCTTTTCAGTTTTCAATCCTTTTCCCTTTCATTCTTTTTCTGCTTTGGTGTGCTGAATCTACTTCTGCACCGTGCGTGTTCCATGGCCCCGACTGTACCAATGGCTTCTTCCATGATGTTGCCACCCTCTGAACTTCCTTGCCGACACTTGCAGGGACGATGACACCAGCCAGATCCAGGTCCCTTGTTTATAACAACACTGGACTGAATGGAGCCTGACTTTATTCATTCTTTTGCTCCCGAAAATGAATGGCTGCTGGAGTTTTTACAAGGAATGATTTTGATTAGAAATTTGATTGCACTTAGTTGAAGCACTGGAATAAGAATTGCGAATGGAAGAGGAAGACATTGTGCCAAACAATAACGACACCTTTAATCCTTGGTTAAAGTAAGGGAGCAGTGACACAAATTCATTAAATGATGTGTCAATGTTTTATTGGAGGGACATGTGGTAAGACAGGCTGATGGGACAGAGGATTCCTTCCCTCCTGACTCCTTAATTGAGCATGCACACTACTGATATGGTTTGTGTGTTTTGAATTTGTTTTATAAATCACTCTGCAATTGCACGAACGTGCAGCTAAATGCACAGATAACAGATGGAATTCTGTCTTTTCATATATTCCTTTTAAATAATAGAGATTCATAGAATGGGAAGATCAATTTAACATTGGAAATATGTTCATCTTAAAGTAGGTGGAGTAATTTTCTCTTATAGTTATGACTCTTTAATCGGCTTGTAGATTGCTTTCCCCATCATAGTTTGTGTTCCTTTGTCTCTGGCTTCCTCAAGAAAAGGTTTTGGGCTTTTGGCATAACTTAAAGAGGAGAGTAACACACTTTTTCTAATATGCTCTCTTCCATTGCTTGAAATTTATTAAAAACTACAAAACAGGAGAGAGGTTCATTAGATAATATGTGAGACCCACAAAATTTTGTGATTTTCAATAAATTTCAACCAATAAGAGTGTGTTTTCAAAAGAGTGTGCATGAGAGTATGGTTTTAGCATTTTTCTAACATAAACTGGTCTCTTATTCAGTTTGACAATGACATGCTCTTTTTAATTTTCCAGCGTTATGTGAAGCTTTATTATTTCTATGTAAGATAAGTTTGTCATCATTATTGACCTAAGCTGGAAAGTTCTACAAACTGCTTCAGTCTTCAAATATTGAATCTAGTCACATGATCAGTGGACCTTATATATTGAGAAAATGTTTTGCTTTTGTTTTATGCTATTTGATTCTCAAGTTCTGTGGTTTCCTGAAGAATGCACTGTGTGCACAATTCTAGAAATAAGTTCTCTGATTTTTATACACTTATAAAAGTCATGTCCAAGATTACCTGTTCTACGGTTTTCCTCTTGAGCATATTTACTTGCCATTAATATCTCATGTTGAACTCTTTTTTGATATCAATTATCCTAAGTGTTTATTTCCTGCCTGTATTGCAGTTTTGATTATTTCTTGTAGACAGTTCTCACAAAAATTTTCTGTATTAGGGTTCAGGAATATACATGTTTGTTTGTTAGCTCTGTTATATAACATCTGATATCTAGTTCTCCCAACTTATCAGATTGCTATGAAGGAGCTTCGAGAGCGGAAAATACCCTTTACAATTCGGCGCTACTTGCCTGATGGAAGGTAAATACTTGGCCATTATACAAGTTAGGAAGTTCTTTTTTCTTGGCTGGGGGAGGTTAAGGTTGATAACATCATGCCATACTGACTGTTAATCATTTTTTTGCAAATTTCTCCAGCTATGAAGATTGGGGAGTTGATGAACTGATTGTGGAAGACTCCTGGAAGAGGCAAGTGGGTGGTGATTGATGATTGAACTGACAGGTGTGGGGAGGAGTAACAGGCCCTAAATTTTTGTCTCCTCGTAACATTTATCTTTGAATTGTTTGAGGTTGATACTGATCTATGATCCCACCCACCGTAAAACTTGGTTTACAGCGATGTCTTTGAATGTTTATAACTTGTGCTTTTAAGCTTAGTATAATTTCTATTTCAGCTTGTTTATATATCTCTGGGCTTGCAATAGTGTTTGTTGTTGTTTGTGAAATCAACTATCAGGACACCCTCAGCTCTACGAAGATTGGAGTGATACTTTATACTGTACATTGGTTGTCTAGTGAGCCTGTGTCTCTTCTTTTACTATGTTTCATGGAAATATTCTGGAAATATTACTAATACCATTGCGAATGGAAATGATGACAAGGCAAAATTAGGAGTCGATTGCTTTAAGAAAATATTTTTGCAATTAAAAATAAAAATACAAAGAGAAATAGTGAGGGATAAGTGATAATAAAGTGTTTGAACTAATAAAGAAATGCTCACATACTCAAGTTGAAATGCATGATCTATGCCTATTTTCATATTTTTGACAAAATCATAAAAAGTATTCTTAGTAAATGTTGTTTAATAGTTTATTTTCATACACTTATAAAATTGTGGTGTTAATTATTGGTTAAAAAATAAATTTTAAGTAAAATTTATCATATTCTTTGACAATTGTTTTTATCTATTTTTACATTTGGGAGAAGATACTTAGACTCTTGTTTATTCCGCGCATGGTAAAAAATCTAGTTGACTAGTTAAAATGAGTGAGTTGTGAGTGGTTTAAGACAACCCATCATGAACAAACACGTGACAATTGCTAAACTTTTTCAAGGCAAAAACTTAATGCTATGCAGAGGCAACATTACAACAATCATTGTGTCACCTACGTCTGAATTTAAGGAGTTTCTCATGTTTTTTCGTATTATATTAATATTGTGTATATATGAAAGCAAGAAAAATACCTGGTAATTATTGGTGATGTAGTCTAGATAGATTCTTGTTTCCAGTTCGTAATCTACTAAGTGAAGGGTCCCTAAGTTGTGTCTGTCTAGGCCTAGAACCTCTTGACCCACAAGTCTATAGCACAGATTTTTTTGCCCTGCATTGATTTTTCTTTAGAAACAATCCTATTTGAGCCATGCAATTCTCAAAACATGAAAGCAAGATTGCACAGATACACCTTAAGGTTTTTGGGCCTATTTTAAGAAGGTCTACTTAAAATTAAGAGTACCTGTCACGTAACTCTGGAAAAAGGACAGGATGAATATGCCTCACTCTATAAGACTTAATCTGAAGTTTAGAACTATATATGAATGTCCCAAGACACGTAGTTCGTGCGGGTTTTACTTCAAACGCAGCCATATAATTGTATATATAGACAATGTTTATTGGTTTGTAATAATAAATAGTATTATTCAAATAATTTTGTGTATTTTTATTTTGTGAGAACTGTTTTGTTGTAATTAATGTTAGAAATCCAAAATTCCAAATTCTAAGAATTAAAACACATAAACTACTATATGTGAACTAGATCTCCATCTGAGCTCTACACGTGAAATGTTATTTTGATACGATGTTGAAGAATGACATGGGAAGACTTGGGTTTGTGTACAGTTCAAAATCTACTAACTGAAGGGTCACTAAGTTGTGTCTTGTTGGCCTTGAACCTCTTGACCCACAAGTCATTGTGATAAGTAATAACTATATTATATATAGTGTCAATTAATACTCTTTCCTAGTGACAGAATTCTATATATGGTAATGGTAGGACAAGGGATAACCAAGGTCTCAAATATGTCTCAACTTCACTTTTAAATTTGTACGGTTATTGGCCATAGTTTACAGGGATTTACCCTTTTTACGAATGGTATCTTGTAGCAGATAGCTAGAGATTAATTTTTTTTTAGGATTAAAGATTCCTGAAGTGAGTTTTAAGTCACAAAAGAAAATTATGGAAGAGGAAGTCAGTGATCTTAGGGTCTTTCGCCAGGAGACAGAATAAAATGTTAAGCATCATGCACTAATGCGTCCCAGTGAGATCAACATGTTATGGATATAATAATACTTCAAAAGCAGGAGCCAATGAGCCATGTTATAGGCTTTTGAGCGTCACACTGCTTCTGTCATATATTAATTTTTGCGGAATTGTTACAAATGGGCTGTTTTTTTCTTTTGTGTTTTTTTTTCGAATCCTTTTTGCAAAATTGTTACGGAATTTTTTTTCAAAAAAAAAATTGAAGATACATGTTCATTTTAAATTCTGAAGAGTATGTGTTTCGTAGAAGGTACTCCAGACTTTAGATAATCGCAACTAATTAATTATTAGCATCACCAAATAACTAATAACTAATCAGTAGCGACCGAAATGATATCTGTTGATTTATATTTGTTTGGCTTTTATAGTTGTATTCGAATTTGATGTAAATGTGCTCAGCCGTTGTTCTATTAATTAAAGAAAATGCAATTCCATACACAAAAGCCACGCGCCATTAAGATGCAAAGGCTCAATTTTGTTGTCAATATATGCTCTTCAATTTTGAAAAATGTATATTTTTAGTATTTCCAAACCATCGAGGTTTTGTTGTCGTTTTGGTTATATTGTTTGAGTCATTTAAGCAGAAGAAAATGAATGAAGACTAGTAACATGCCTGCATAAATCATAATGTTACAGTGTTTATACTATTTCGTTTGTTAAAGTGATGGCGACAATACACTTTTTGGTCCTTTGAAATGTATTCAAGTCAATATTGGACAAAAACCGAAGTGTATGTGAACAGTTGATATTGCTGTCACATTTTGACTCATAATTTAAAGCAGTTTCTGGCAATTCATTTGATTTTTTTGAACCAGTGAATATCAGCCAACGGGAAGTTAACAAACACTACTAGGAGTCCTAGATATCGCAGAATCATGATGCTGTGACCATGACCACCTTTTATGAGAAATCTTTTGGTGAACAAGATCGTCAAAACCAAACCAGTATGTAACAACCTCGTGTATAGCCCACGTTGAAAGCAACGTAGATTACGACCATAATTTGATTTTGTTACTTCCCTGTCATTTACTTTCCTTATATCTAGTTGGAATCTATACCGATAGATAAAAGAGATACCTTTGGTAACTATCTTTTGGTCTTTATTTTTACAAAGATTATTTTATCTTTCAATACTCACTTTATGAGAATGGTTCACTTTCTTCAAAACACAATAATTACCTATATCCGACGGGGACTATGAAAAAATATGTATAAATATTATCTTTATAGTTTTTTTTTAGTTTTCAAGCAAAAAGTTTCATGCTAATATTATTAAGCAAAAGTAATTAGCAGAACAAATGGAAAGAGATTGGATATTGGTGGTTCACTAGCTCTTCTTTCTCACTCTTTACTAGGATGGTAAGACAAGTAATCTCTAATTTGTGTTAATATCCTTCTTATATAATTATTTTTATCTTTTTTCTTATTATCTTTATAGTTTTCTTTTGACTATATACAACCATTTCTCCTAGCCTCCATATACACAATCATCTCTATTAGACCAAATATAAAATTGTCTACTTTTTATTTTAAAATTTATTTTCATTTTGTTATTTCTTGATTTTAAAACTCATTTTGATTTTAAAATTGGTCATTTTTAATGTGTTCATGTACCATCATGGTAACATAATTTTCCATTTTAAAACTTCTCCTAAATCAAATTTGCAAATAATTAATTCTTTTTAATCACTAACTTCATTTTAATTTTTTAAATCTACCAACTAATAATAAAAGAATTTTTAAAACTTTTCATTTTTCAATTTAAAACTCATTTTATAGATATATTGGCGAATTTTAAAACTACCCATTTTGGTTTTTTGGATTTTTTATAGAACTCTTTTTTGTTAAACTGCTCATTTAAAAAATTAAGAATTGATTTAATTTTAGATATTTGTTAGTTTTAAAACTGGTTTTGATTTTGTATCCTTGAAAATTTCTCATATTAGTGTTTGATTACTAATATTTATTAGGGATTATTTTAATTTATTTATTTTTGTTGGTTTACATAGTTTGCAGTTTTTTTTAAGTACTTCGTAGTTTTTTTAATACTTTGATTTCCTTTTGTAGATCAAAGAAAATGAATGTAGATCAAAGAAAAAGAAAACAAAAATTATGTATGTGTCATGTATCATGTCATATAAGTTCTCATAATGCTAGAATAAAGATCCATATTATAAATGTGAAAATAATTGATGTAAAAGTTTTGCAATTACGAAAAGGAAAAAGAAGACAAAGGATAAATAGCATAAAAGAATTGATTGTTGATTTGTATTATTTATCTTATTTGAAAAATTATAGTACATATTTCTTGTGTGTAATATTTATTTATTCAAGTTTACACCGATTGTTACATTAATCTATATTATCTTACATTTGAATTTGACTTATTATGTTATCTTGTCGGTTGGAATAATATATTTAAGCATATTAGAAGAATCATGTTTCTAGATAAGAAACAAACATAATACTTATCAATAATCAATAAATATTTTACAACATATCTAGTAAACTTATAAAGCATCTTAGGATCCATTATTCTACTTTAAAACATTAATCATATTCAAAGTCATCCAAGGATTTCATGTGTCCTAAACTAATTTAGTAATTTATACTATTTTGTTAAAAGTATGTGAAAAAAATTAGGTTTTTAAATATAAAAAAGAAAAAGAAGTACAAATAATTGAATAATGAAATAAACAAACAAATTAACAATAAATTAACAATAGAGAAACAATTTTTGGGAAGTAATATGTGATATTTGCGATAGAATTTATTAAGTTAGAAAAAATATATACATATAATTATATTATTTTTTACAATTTTTATTATAAATGATGATAAATAATAGAAGCATAAAAATATACTCCTTTCGTTCCTATTTAAAACATTCAAGTTCACATTACAATTTAGTAATTAATTTCTAATAATTTGTTTTATTAAGTAGTTCTATTATAATGTAGTTACAATGTATTATAAGAAAAATTGTTACAATATATTAAATTTAACACAATAAAAATGCAATAGCATAATAAAAATGTATTAAATTAATTTTTTTTATCTCAAACTAATATTTACATCTATTAGAATATGAGATATATTAATTTTAGCACAATAAAAATTATATAAAATATCAAATTTAACATAATAAAAATACAGAGATGCAGATTGTGTCTGTGGCGCCTGTATTTCTGCTATTAAGAATAATTACAATAGTTACTGTCTCACCTAAACAGATAATAATTAGAAAGCTTTTCTCAATTACTTAATAGAGATCTATATAAAACTATAACCTTTATAAAAACAAGACGGATTTTAACGTGCACAAGTAATACAGGTGTGGTAGCATGCGTAAGTCTTTTACGGCCGTGTGATATGATGGCAAAAAATTGGATGTACAGGATGCATCATCTTACCATGTGGATGCAGTATCTTATCATGGGAACGTAAGTAGTGTTTGACGGGTCTTAAAAAAAAGGTAGAGATAAAGGAGTGCCGTGTTCCATGCTTGGTCGTGGTTGAGGAGTGCCTGCTTTCGTGACTTGTGTTCTCCTGGTAATTAACATTTATAGCAAGTGTAGCTTCATGTAAACGTTTTCTCGCAAAATTGTAACAAGGTGTACCTTATAAGTTTTGTTTTGTGGTAAAGGGAGAAAGGAGAACATGAGTTTGAATACCCTTGTTAATAACCATTAGCATTTGTTGATAAAAAATTATACCTTATAAGATGACATATTACATAAGAGAAATAAATCTTATTTGAGAGTAAAATGATTAAATTTTAACTATATAACCTGATCAAGATTTAATTTTTAAAAAATTCAATTTTTTAATTAATGACATAATATTAACTCTTAACCTTTTATATTTTGTTAGAGTCCAACTTTAATCCTCTCACTCTCTCCTATAAGATATATTATTTTCATATGATATGCCATTTTTCTCTCTCTACCTATATATAATAGTTTTGCTTATAAAAAAAGCTTTGTATATGATAGTTTTTTCTTTTTAAGATTGTTAGATAAAAAATTAGGAAACAAAAACAACAACATTGCAGTGCTATAATATCCCATAGAAATATAAAATCATACGAAGCTTTTACAATTAATTAATTTAAAGTATAAAAATAATTAAAAGATAAATTTACAAAAATTTGGGTTGAAGTCTTTAGAGAGAAAAGCCTTTATACACTGGTAGATGTTACCTGTTAGAACAATCGTATGTAGCAAAAGATCCCTGAATCAAAGAGTATCCCCCAAAACATATTTTAAATAGTAGAATTATAAGAAAGAAAGAAACTATTTTCTTCTTTTCAAGAAGAGGAAAAAACTAGATGAATTTTAATATTTTGCGTGCTCTGTTTCGTGTATATAGTGAGCAAGATGCTAAATATTTATAGACAACCAAAGACAACGTGGAGCAAGTAAACCGCAACTTGCGGCGATTAGTAACGTTAAAAAAATAATAAAACTTAACCATAAAATCTTCTTAAGGTGCAAAAAGTTATAACGTTAAGTAAAAATAATTTGACACGGTAATAGCTTCCTATAAAATATAGGAAATGAAAGAAGTAAAAACTATTTTCCAACAGCAGAGCAATCTGCTGGCATTATGTGGGAGCATTACGTTGCGGGATCAACAAGTTTTTCATGAGTAAAAACAAAAGGCTTTCTAAAAACAAATTGATTGAAATTGGAGCACGGATATGCTTTATATTTCTGGAGACCTACGCAAGAATGTTTTGGTCAGCAGAGTCACTTTACTATAACCCAGTTTGGCTTTTAATAATTGCAACTTCGGGAAACTTTTGTTTACAGCCCAATCCTGGATCTTGACAGTTAATTTGAACTTTTTCCTCTTGTACTTCCAACTGAATTTAAGTAGATTGACCATCACTCGTACATGCATTTGTTAATAAGAAATACCACCACACATACATACATATGTACAATTTATCTTCTTTCCCTTGTACCAAAAAAAAAAAAATGTACAATTTAACATAATGAAGACAGAAGTACTTCAGTGCAAACAATACTTAATTAGAAATTCGTAGAGATAGATTTACATCTTTGTACATTTTTTCTGCGCTCCTATGGCTTATTAGTTATTAGAAGCATGGACAGCCAATTTCTTAGAAATATGGTGTTATTATTTAACATCTCTGATGATTCTTGCCGACTAGCCTGTAAAGCTGGCAGAAGATTGACCATCTTACATGTGATTTCAAGCCATCTCAAACCTTAAAAGTCGATTATTAACTACCAAGTAATCCCAAACTCCGCTTACATATTTGGTACCAGTTCCCAAGTTCTGTTGATTGAGACATCATAAAGAGACAGTAAAACTTTGAAGGAGAAATTTCAGTGACTGCCAGCAACAGGAAGGAACCAGAGAAGTGTGCTATAATCTATATTTTCACATAATAATCAAGGTATTCACCAGAAATCTCCACATGAACAGAGTCCTCTTTCAAAATGATGGAACCTGTTGGCATCCCTTACAACAAGGGCCCGTTGGGAGACTTCTGATGCTATCTTAAAGAATGTATGACAATCGTCACAAATACGAAGGTTCTTGGTGATTCGAATAGAAGTACCTTTTGGGGTAACAAGCAGACCATAACCAAGTGCCAACCTTTCACTATGTCTATATAGCATCTGTGTTTTCTCTTCTTCGCTAACATTGTGGAATACAAACTTAGTTTGAGCTATATAGCCCCCTTTTTTTCCCAAAAGTTTTGTAAATTGAGCTAATTTTAGATAAATGTCATCAGTCTGTGGATGAGACTTGTCCCTTGCCATGAAGGTGTGAATCTTGTTGTCAACCTCAATCCAACTGCATCCTGGGTTTTTCTTCAACCCATTTCCCTTCATTCTCAACCTCACTTCTTCAACATCATTCCATCTTCCATCTGCTGCAAAGATGTTTGATATCAGTGCATACTTTCCTGAATTCTTTGTATCCGATTGTAAGAGCTCCTTTGCTGCAAGCTCTCCCAATTCTTTATTAGAATGAATGTGGCATGCCCCAAGAAGAGCACACCAGACTTCAGAAGAAGGTTTGATAGGCATGCTTCTCACAAACTGGTAAGCCTCTTCCAGGGAATTAGAACGGCTGAGGAGATCGACCATACAGGCATAGTGCTCTGGCCAGGGTTCCAATTGATATCCATATTTCATAATTTCAAAAAACCTCTTACCTTCAACCATCAATCCTGAATGGCTGCATGCATATAATAAAGCCAAAAAGGTTATGTGATCAGGAATAACATTTTCATCAGTCATTTTCTTGAATAACGCAATGGCCTCATTTCCACATCCATGCATTCCATTTGCATTAATCATAGAAGTCCATAAAATTAGATCTCTCTGTTTTACAGAATGAAACATCTTTCTTGAGTTCTCCACAGTTCCACAGCAAGCATACATGTCCACCAGCGAGCTAGCAATTGGTCCCTCCAAGAAGAAACCCTTCCTAATCAGAAATCCATGTATCTCCTTCCCTTTCTTCAATGAAGATAAATTAGCAGTGGCAGAGAGTGCACTAATGATCGCTATAGAATCAGGTTGAATATTAGTTTGTTTTAAAGAGTAGAAAAGTTCAAGAGCTTCAACCGGAAGTCCATTATGAACACAACAGGTAATCATACTTGTCCAAGACACAATATCTTTGGATCTAATTGATTCAAATGCACGTCTTGCGTAATCTCTGTGCCCAACCTCTCCATATACATTGACAATGGCATTTTGTAGCATTATATCAGCTAAATCTCTTTTAAAAACATAACCATGGATTTCTCTGATGAAGTTTCTAGATTTTAACCCACTGCAAGCCCGCAAAACACTTCCAATCATCATGGGATCAACATCCATCCCTTTCACCTGAACCTTCCGGAACAAATTTATTGCTTCCAGATGGCATTCATTCTGAGCATAGCCAGCAATGATAGTTGTCCAAGAAATCAAGTCTTTTTCATGCATACATTCAAAAGCATAGCCCATATGTTTCACACAACAACACTTGGCATACATATCTATCAAGGTGTTCCCAATCTGCATATTAGAATCCAGTCCATTTCTTATTGCATAGGCATGAACTTCCTTCCCGTTCAATAAATTTCCCGATCGGCCAGATGCCGCAATCAAGTTTAACACTGACACCTGGTCAGGCTTTTGAGCAGAATTCTGCATATCTCGGAAGTAATTTAGAGCATCCCTATACAGCTCATTTTGAACCAAACCAGAAAGCAATGTATTCCACGACACATAATCCCTGCAAAGCATACTTGCAAAAACTCTTTCAGCGTCCTCCATTCGACCACATTTTGCATACATAGCAATCAAAGCATTGGCAACATAGACATCAGCAAAATGGTTAGATTTCAATGCTGCACCATGTATCCCCATACCCAGTTTAACAAACGAGGGATCCTCAACACCCTGAAGAGCTGCAACAAAAGTATACGTATTACTAGCAACACCAACCTCCTGCATCCTTCTAAAAAGCGACAATGCCTCCAAACACTTCCCTTCCGTTACATGTGCCGAAATAATAGAATTCCAAGACACAGTGTCCTCTTTCTCCATCATAATCCCATCAAACAACACCCTAGCCCCACCAAGATCACCACACTTCCCATACATAGCAATAAGTGCATTGCACACAAACACAAACTCACCAAATCCACACTTAACCGCCACACCATGGATTTCAGCCCCCAAGCGGCTTTCACCAAGAGCACCACACGCTTTAAGCACAGAGGGAAAAGTACAAGCATCTATCGCCACCCCAAGAACTCTCATCTCTTTATACAGCTCAATTGCTTCGAGGTATTTGCCACTTGACACAAACGCACCCATCATGGCATTCCAGGTGAAAATAGTTCTTTCAGTCATTTCATCGAACACCTTTACTGCATCTTTCAAAGACCCACACTTTTCGTACATGTGCAGAAGCTTGGTGGCCAGAAACGCCGAAAGGTGAGATTTTAGCAAACGGGCATGCAACTGTTGGCCTTGCGGGAGGGCTTTCACGGCGACGCAGAGGTCGAGGAGGAGAGAATGCGCGTGCTCGAGACGCGAGGGGGTTGCGAGCGGGTGAGTAGAAAGGAGGGTTAAGGATTGAAAAGCGGGATTGAGTGTTCCTTTATTGAGGGTGTTGACAGAGATGGATTTGAGAGGAAGAGGAGTGACGATTGAAGTGGACATGGTGATGGTGCATGCATGAAGGTGCACTGTGCCGCACCTAAACAAAGATCTCATGCAAGCCTTACGTAAGACGAGGAACAGGGAACACCAGAACACCAAATTGAATTGATAAATAAATTGGAGCTTTTTTTTTTTTTATCTATTCAGTGCTATGCAAAATTGTTATTCAATGACATGTTGTAACTGGAAAAAAAAACTCACCAAGAAAATTATTGTACAAGTTAGAACTCCAAGCAATTTGACTTAGTTGTAACTATTCAATTAGTTACTATGCAGCACGAGATCTCCCTCAAACACCAAGCGGGGAAAGGGATGTCAAGGGGATGCAACCCACACTCATGGTAGAACAAAGAGACGCCAATACTACTAAGTGGATTCTTGTCTAAACTTTTATAAATATAGTTAATCCACAGGATGAATTTATACATTTATTATTTAAATGTATGCTAATATAATATATGTTTTAAAAAACAAAATAATTTCGTTAGATGTTAGACTTGCTAAAAAAATAAAAGTTTAATATTCTTTGCTTAATAGAAGACCTTCAACATTTGAGATTCAATTCTTCTAAAGTGAAAATTTTACTTTATTAGTAAAGTGAGCAATGTTAAGCATTGATAAGAAAATAATAGTTAATATTATGAGTGTTGAAATATTACAACTTTGTGTCCAACCAATCAGAAAATAAATGTACTGCTTATCACTCAGAGAATGGAATCAGATGGCAGTTGTGATGCTTTCATCAATGCCAGCTGATGTAACAATCTCTCCGGTCAAGTCATTAACATAAATTTCTGAAACTGATGTCGTACAAATGCCATGGAGCTGAGATCCCATATAATAACTGTGCAATCATCTGATCCACTCACAATAAGCGGCAAATTGCTCAAAAGGGGTCCCTTTTGCAAACTTATTCCCCAAATGGGGTCCTTTTGGAATAATTTCCAGCATGGTGCTCT
>NC_038256.2:39433681-39437950 GCF_000004515.6 Glycine max | reverse complement strand
TACATATATATATATATATATATATATATATATATATATATATATATATATATATATATATATATATATATATATATATATATATATATATATATATATCAAATACTCAATTTGATTAGACTGATTTATATCACGATAATGCCAAATATGCAATGATATATAGGACCTACTTGTTTTACACAATAAATTCCTCGTATTAGTTGTATACATATGTTTTAATAAATAAAAAATACGTGGCTGAGATTAATATATATAGATACACAGTCTAATTAAAATTAAACTTATCAAAATTAATTATCCTAACTTTAAAACAAACAAATACTAGTACTTAATAGTTGTTGAAATCCATCAAACTTTGGAACGCCTTCGATGGGAAGGTTATTGGTTGATTTAGGATATGAACAATATTAATGCGACCGAGTAGGTGGGTGAGTGGCGATCTTGACTCTTATGGTATTGTCATAGTTTTGTTCTAATAAATAATTATGTCGTTTCATAACTTCCCAATCAGCTGCTAGGTGTAGCATGACATGAACAGTTCATTCAATTTGCTTCCATTACACAGATTAAACGAACTATTGTTATGGTTTAGATGCCAATTCCATGGACTTAATTAGCTAGAGATGGTCCAGCTTAATTTCATTTAGGAAACGTAATCATTCGAGAAGACAAATTACATTCGCGCTGTCGTTTGTTGAAAATATGTTTTCATGGACAACTCTTTTACCTTGCCGTGTAAAAGGATTAATCTTAAAGATTCCCACTGTTATAAAGCAACAAAAGGATCGATCTTTTGACTTAAGGGGCATTATTGATGTTTCAGTTCAATGCTCGTGTTAATTGCAGGTGTTAAAAAATGGGAAAATATTGGTTGTATGAACAGGACCCAAAATCCCAAACGGAATCAAAAAGTACCCATGCATGTTGCTGTCCCCCAGTGTCAAATTTTAGTTTATAGTATTATTGATTACTGAAAAAGAAATATTTACGACCACATGTCGAAGGGTCAACATCCAAGACTATTCATAAGCCGGTAAGAAATTAGAATCGACCAGTGTCCCCTCTTCTTTACACATGACAAAAGTTATCAAATTTGGATTGGTCATTAATTTGGTTGAGGTACCAATCAGTTATTAATTAGTTGAGTTTGATTTAATATATATTAAAAAATTTAAAATTATATATATACACACATTATAAATATATAATTAATATTATTTGATTAAAAAAATTATTCATATTCCAAATTTTAAAATAAAAATTAAAGTATTAAAGTTAATAACACAAGTCCACAAATAATAATTTAATAACATAATTATATAATTTTTAAGTTTTATTGAATATTTTTTTACATGAAACAGGTTTTAAAAATCGGACTGGTCACTAAATTTATCCCAAATCAATCAGGTTTGATCGAGTCTAATCGAATCATCTCAAATCAAATGTATGACTGGTTTAATAATCAAACCAATCTGATTATGTCATTGAATCCTGATTGAACTAGGTTTTTAAACTATACAGAGGAGGACTAGAAATGTGATTGCATATTTTTTGTTTATTTTTCCCTTATAGAATTCTTTTTAGTTTTCAATGTGATATCATATTATTACTATTTTTTCAAAAAAATATATGCATGTTACTAAATTTTTTAGTAATTAAATCACAGCTTACAGTCATTGTTTGACTTGAAATCACTTTTCTCTCCTCTAGTTTAAAATTAAACGGATAGTTTGCTTTATTTCATGTAAATTTTTGTGTAAACTCATATGTCCTTTATTTTCTTAGCCCATTTTTTTTTGTAAAGAAATAAATTTTCAGAGTGATAACATTGGAATTGCATGAAGAGAAGTTTCACCTTATAAACAAACAGTTTAGCGCATGGGAATAAATTAGACTTTTTAAAAGAAAAAAATACTTATTATTAAAACCAATTAAAAACGTGATGGTTTAACTCGACTCTAAACCTAATTATTAAGAAAAAAATGTTCAACTTATTATGCAAAAAAATTTAGTTATAACATATTAGAAATTTAAGTATAGTTTGAAGTCTCACGTTATTAGTTAAATAATGAGCTTAATGAAGATAACAAATGAGAATAATGTACATGTCTGTAGCTCCCTTCATCCCAATAAATTACTTACGTTTCTGTCAAAAACAAAGTATTATACTTAGACATGAATATATTTTTCCAACAAGCAGTATCAGAAAGGAATATTTACTAATATTTTAAGTACAATATTTCAGAATTTTTTTTATTGTTCTTCACTTGAAATTAAATTTTACATTAAGAATCAACTCTAATATTTTATATTGATTTTTATTAGACGGATTATTAAAATATTTTATTTTAATCAGAGAATAATATATAAAGTATCTAAAATAGTGTATATAAATATTTTCCGAATTAACATGAGATCTTAAAACATCATATCCATATAGTATTTTCCTGTTATTATAACGGCCGACGTTGGTTTAGTAATGAAGTATAAACGACAGACATCGTCCGTTAATTTTCATGTACAACTAAAAACAAATATAAAATATCTTCTAAAATTTTATATTAAGAATTTTTTATTAAACACATGGTGCTGATGCTTTATTATAATATTCCCCAATTCGAAAATAAAAAGGGTGACCACGTGATTCTCCGTTTGCCAGCTACCATCACGATGAACATCATTCATTGGATATTATCTTCAACTTGTAATGATATGTTATGGACATGACAAGAAACCAAATCTTTCGTGAGTCGCATCGATTTTATTAAACAGAGGAAGTGGATCACGCTTCAATCTTTGATATAAGATTTTTAATATCTCCAACCACTCGATCAGAAGAAATATTAGCTGAGGGAAGAATGTTCTCAAAGTTTAACACTATTGTTGCTGTCACTCTTTGGAGGGTTTTTTTGGTAATTCAATGACTTAATTTATTAGAAATAAGGAGTTTGATTAACTTGGTTATAAATAATAAATTTATCTTAAATTAATATTATTATACTTTTAAAATTAATCAACAAATATTAATAAATTATGTTTATCTTACTGTCACGTTATTTTAAATTTGGATTTAATAAAAGGTATTTTGGTAAAAAAATATTTTAAATTAAATCTTATAATTGTAAGAAAAGATTAAATCTTATAAAATAATATTAAGCCACATTTTTAATTTAGACTAAAGACGATATGTTGTAATAAATTGTATCATCTGAACTTGTACTATGTTTGAGTAGTGACATGATTCTTGAAAAGAACATTCGTTACCCCAACACTATGAATCAAACATTGGGTCGGTGCATGCAAGCCTCCTTGATTTGCTTTCGGTCATATCGTGAGCAGAGGAGCATAAAACTCTTATTTTCCAATGAAAAAGGTTCAACATCTTTAACTATGGTAGCTTTGAAAAATCAAAAACCTGTTAGGTAATGGTAAAAGCAGATTCTAGAAAAAAAATAGTTGACCTCTATTACTTATATTCTATTTTAAGTGTCGTGTGAGGTTCTACCATAGAAATTTAAAAAAAAAAAATGTACTCAAATATTTCTTATTATTATTATATTAAAACTTATTTTAATTTCCTACTATATATTGATATAATTTATTAATAATTTCTTTAGTATCGACAGAATACAGATCTTACAAATAATAAATTAAAACCGTAAGACTGAGTAATGTTCTCAAGTATTGAAAATGATCCACAATTTATCAAACACAATTTTAATAAGAACAAAAAAGTGATTTATAATTGACTGGTTTAAAGAAGAACAAGAACTTAAATTGAAAGAGAACAAGAAATATTTCTTTATTAGCTAGGTTTTCTTATTTTAATACACAAGAATCCTAGAACGTAACTTCTGAAATCTCTGAATACGAACTGGAAGTAATTATTTTCTTCTCCTAGGAAAAAAATTCTTCCTCTCCGCGACATAACTCCGGAATACGAACACTGATAGATGATAGTAATAGCTGGCTTAAGAAGAGAAGCGACCCAAAAAGTATTTGACAAATTAATTAATTGGGAAACATGAAAAATAAAACAACACGTTGTTGTTAAAATTAATTACTGATAGCCATGTGCGTTGCTTTTGCTTACGAGTCTCGTGAGAACAAATAAAATTGTCCGCCTCAATATTTAATCTGTTAATTATTGCCTGTGATGCTATATATAAGATCCTTTTAGTCATTATATAGGAACAAAAAATATATAACCTATATATTTTTTTGTTTATTCTCAGCTTTTTAAAATCTTTTTATTCTAGTTAACTAAAA
>NC_038256.2:39428948-39430595 GCF_000004515.6 Glycine max | reverse complement strand
TCACTGTCGGGAAACAACGATACTTCAATGCTTAATCATTTCCTACATGTTAGATTCAAACACATACCCACAGAAAAGAGTCTCTGGCTGAAATTTTTGGCCTGAAAATTATTGCATATTTAAAACATAAAATAAAATGCTAATTCAACTCGAATAATAAAAAAAATAGCTCAATTCAGGAATGGATATGTTGAACAGAGTATTTCTCTCTCTTTCTCAATTTTTAATAAAAATCTTTTAACACGATTTAGACAATAAAAGCTGTTTAAATTTTGAGATATATTTTTAGATGTATATGCATAAAAAAGAAGATAAAAAGGTATAAATCATGAAATACGATGTCAATTGTTTCATGTTTAAAAATGGAAGTATGGACTTGTTTTTTTTCTCTTCAATGAATTGTTTTAATCATTTAAAATTATTAAATACCTTTTGAAAATTTTAGATAATAAACATACAATATTTTGTTATAAGTAAGAAAGATGTTGAGAAACTAGTAATTAGAAAAAGATAACATTATTCTTGAAGAGATTGAGAGTACAAGAGAAAAATCTAATATGTTTTAAATGTATTATCATTTTAAATTTTTAGCAAGCATTCTAAATTCTAATTTCTAAAAGGGTGATTTGACTTTAAAGAAATTAGACCGGTGATGGAGAAGCATTTCCTTGGTGACCACTCTAAGTCTAGAGGACCCCATTTTGGTGTGTTTATTCTTCGACCCAATAATAATCCATGCCGTAGCTTTCTTAATTGCGTGAAAAATCCTGAATTTGGGAAGATGCGCCACAATTCCATTTAAGTGATATGATAACTTCCAAATTGATATGTAATAATTTACAGCTGGTTGAGGACTTCAAGCATAGGAGGTGGGTTCCTAATATCCTACGGCCTAAACCTTCAAACTCCCAAAGATTTATCCTATGTATTTTTTTTATGCATATTCTATGTATGTTTGAGTGAGTAAATCAATGAAATTAATTATATAACAGTAGTTTTAGTTAAAGTTAATTTTGAAATGAAAAAGATTTATATTTAAATGTTTTTACTTTAAAATAAGTTAGTAAAAAAATATTTTTTGGCATAGAAACTTATTCTATATATATATATATATATATATATATATATATATATATATATATATATATATATATATATATATAAAAATTATACTTACTTAAAAAAAGTGTATGTATCTCAAAAGAGAAAAATTATTATATGCATATTAGCGTATGAAAGTACGAGTATTTGTCATTTCTTTTAAAGATTATACTTCATTTGCGTCCGTGTGAATAAGTGGTATTGATCAAAATATATGAATAAGATAAAAAAGAGACAAAAAAAAAGTGTTTAAGAGAGCAAGATTCTGCGTGGGAGTGTATGTGCGGGCGCGGACTCCCCACATTTGATAAAAAAATATATACATACATATATATATATATATATATATATATATATATATATATATATATATATATATATATATATATATATATATAAAAAATGTGCCCGCAATAGTGGTCGCTCTCTCTCTGTATGTGTCCTCTGAATTGTATTCTCTTTTCATATATGGCGCGGACGAGATATGAGAGACATATAATATTTTTGCTTCACGCTCTCTCTCGCACGCGCACACGCGCGCGCATG